>NW_026912228.1:600000-754000 GCF_963662255.1 Cinclus cinclus | reverse complement strand
GATCCCTTGTGACACCAATGGGCCTAAAAGGGGCAGGGATGTATTGTGAAAGCATGGGGCCCAATAGAAACCTCGTACAATTATGCCACCATGGAGGCCAAGAATCAAATGATTCGTTGTGACATCAAGTGGCCTAAAAGGGCATGGGATGCATTGTGACACCACAGAGGTTAAGAGAAGCAAGGATCCATTGTGACCCAATGCAGGCTAACAATCTAATGATCCCTTGCGGCTCCAGGGGGTATAAAAAGGGCCAGGGATGGATTGTTGCAGCACGGGGACCAATAGAAGCAAGGATCTATTATGCCACCATGGAGGACAAGAATCTAATGATTCATTGTGACATCATGTGGCCTAAAAGGGCATGGGATGCATTGTGACACCACAGGGGTTAAGAGAAGCAAGGAACCATTGTGATCCAATGCTGCCTAACAATCTAAGAATCCCTTTTGACACCAGGGGGAGTAAAAGAGGCAGGGATCAATTGTGACAGCATGGGGCCCAATAGAATCGAGGAACCATTATGACACCATGGAGGCCAAGAATAAAATAATTCATTGTGACATCTAGTGGCCTAAAAGGGCATGGGATGCATTGTGACACCACAGAGGTTAAGAGAAGCAAGGAACCATTGTGACCCAATGCAGGCTAACAATCTAATGATCCCTTGTGACACCAATGGGCCTAAAAGGGGCAGGGATGAATTGTTACATCACGGGGACAAATAGAAGCAAGGATCTATTATGACACCATGGAGGCCAAGAATCAAATAATTCATTGTGACATCATGTGGCCTAAAAGGGCATGGGATGCGTTGTGACAGCACAGGGGTTAAGAAAAGCAAGGATCCATTGTGACCCAATGGAGGCTAATAATCCCAGGATCCCATTTGACACCAGGGGTCGTAAAAGGGCCAGGGATGAATTGTGTCAGCATGGGGCCCAATAGAAACAAGGAACCATTATGACACCATGGAGGCCAAGAATCAAATGATTCATTGTGACATCTAGTGGCCTAAAAGGGCATGGGATGCATTGTGACATCACAGAGGTTAAGAGAAGCAAGGAACCCTTGTGACCCAATGCAGGCTAACAATCTAATGATCCCTTGTGACACCAATGGGCCTAAAAGGGGCAGGGATGAATTGTGAAAGCATGGGGCCCAAGTAAAACCTGGTACAATTATGCCACCATGGAGGCCAAGAATCAAATGATTCATTGTGACATCAAGTGGCCTAAAAGGGCATGGGATGCATTGTGACACCACAGGGGTTAAGAGAAGCAAGGATCCATTGTGACCCAATGCAGGCTAACAATCTAATAATCCCTTGTGGCACCAGGCGGCGCAAAAGGACCACGGATGAACTCTGACAGCATGGGGACCTATAGAAGCAAGGAACCATTATGACACCATGAAGGCCTAGAATCAAATGGTTCATTGTAAGTCCAAGTGGCCTAAAAGGGCTTGGAATGCATTGTGACACCACAGAGGTTAAGAGAAGCAAGGATCCATTGTGACCCAATGGAGGCTAATAATCCCAGGATCCCATTTGACACCAGGGGGCGTAAAAGGGCCAGGGATGAATTGTGACAGCATGGGGCCCAATAGAAACAAGGAACCATTATGACACCATGGAGGCCAAGAATCAAATGATTCATTGTGACATCTAGTGGCCTAAAAGGGCATGGGATGCATTGTGACACCACAGAGGTTAAGAGAAGCAAGGAACCATTGTGACCCAATGCAGGCTAACAATCTAATGATCCCTTGTGACACCAATTGGCCTAAAAGGGGCAGGGATGATTTGTGAAAGCATGGGGCCCCAGTAAAACCTGGTACAATTATGCCACCATGGAGGCCAAGAATCAAATGATTCATTGTGACATCAAGTGGCCTAAAAGGGCATGGGATGCATTGTGACAGCACAGGGGTTAAGAGAAGCAAGGAACCATTGTGACCCAATGCAGGCTAACAATCTAAGAATCCCTTTTGACACCAGGGGGCGCAAAAGGACCACGGATGAACACTGACAGCATGGGGACCTATAGAAGCAAGGAAACATTATGACTCCATGAAGGCCAAGAATCAAATGATTCATTGTGACATCAAGTGGCCTAAAAGGGCTTGGAATGCATTGTGACACCACAGAGGTTAAGAGAAGCAAGGAACCATTGTGACCCAATGCAGGCTAACAATCTAATGATCCCTTGTGACACCAATGGGCCTAAAAGGGGCAGGGATGTATTGTGAAAGCATGGGGCCCAATAGAAACCTCGTACAATTACGCCACCATGGAGGCCAAGAATCAAATGATTCGTTGTGACATCAAGTGGCCTAAAAGGGCATGGGATGCATTGTGACACCACAGAGGTTAAGAGAAGCACGGATCCATTGTGACCCAATGCAGGCTAACAATCTAATGATCCCTTGTGGCACCAGGCGGCGCAAAAGGACCACGGATGAACTCTGACAGCATGGGGACCTATAGAAGCAAGGAACCATTATGACACCATGAAGGCCTAGAATCAAATGGTTCATTGTAAGTCCAAGTGGCCTAAAAGGGCTTGGAATGCAATGTGACACCACAGAGGTTAAGAGAAGCAAGGATCCATTGTGACCCAATGGAGGCTAATAATCCCAGGATCCCATTTGACACCAGGGGGCGTAAAAGGGCCAGGGATGAATTGTGACAGCATGGGGCCCAATAGAAACAAGGAACCATTATGACACCATGGAGGCCAAGAATCAAATGATTCATTGTGACATCTAGTGGCCTAAAAGGGCATGGGATGCATTGTGACACCACAGAGGTTAAGAGAAGCAAGGAACCATTGTGACCCAATGCAGGCTAACAATCTAAGGATCCCTTGTGACACCAATTGGCCTAAAAGGGGCAGGGATGATTTGTGAAAGCATGGGGCCCCAGTAAAACCTGGTACAATTATGCCACCATGGAGGCCAAGAATCAAATGATTCATTGTGACATCAAGTGGCCTAAAAGGGCATGGGATGCATTGTGACAGCACAGGGGTTAAGAGAAGCAAGGAACCATTGTGACCCAATGCAGGCTAACAATCTAAGAATCCCTTTTGACACCAGGGGGCGCAAAAGGACCACGGATGAACACTGACAGCATGGGGACCTATAGAAGCAAGGAAACATTATGAATCCATGAAGGCCAAGAATCAAATGATTCATTGTGACATCAAGTGGCCTAAAAGGGCTTGGAATGCATTGTGACACCACAGAGGTTAAGAGAAGCAAGGAACCATTGTGACCCAATGCAGGCTAACAATCTAATGATCCCTTGTGACACCAATGGGCCTAAAAGGGGCAGGGATGTATTGTGAAAGCATGGGGCCCAATAGAAACCTCGTACAATTACGCCACCATGGAGGCCAAGAATCAAATGATTCGTTGTGACATCAAGTGGCCTAAAAGGGCATGGGATGCATTGTGACACCACAGAGGTTAAGAGAAGCACGGAACCATTGTGACCCAATGCAGGCTAACAATCTAATGATCCCTTGTGGCACCAGGGGGTATAAAAAGGGCCAGGGATGGATTGTTACAGCACGGGGACCAATAGAAGCAAGGATCTATTATGCCACCATGGAGGCCAAGAATCAAATGATTCATCGTGACATCAAGTGGCCTAAAAGGGCATGGGATGCATTGTGACACCACAGGGGTTAAGAGAAGCAAGGATCCATTGTGACCCAATGGAGGGTAATAATCCCAGGATCCCATTTGACACCAGGGGGCGTAAAAGGGGCAGGGATGAATTGTGACAGCATGGAGCCCAATAGAAACAAGGAACCATTATGACACCATGGAGGTCCAGAATCAAATGATTCATTGTGACATCTAGTGGCCTAAAAGGGCATGGGATGCATTGTGACACCACAGAGGTTAAGAGAAGCAAGGAACCATTGTGACCCAATGCAGGCTAACAATCTAATGATCCCTTGTGACACCAATGGGCCTAAAAGGGCCAGGGATGAATTGTTACAGCACGGGGACCAATAGAAGCAAGGATCTATTATGCCACCATGGAAGCCAAGAATCAAATAATTCTTTGTGACATCATGTGGCCTAAAAGGGCATGGGATGCATTGTGACACCACAGGGGTTAAGAGAAGCAAGGAACCATTGTGACCCAATGCAGGCTAACAATCTAATGATCCCTTGTGACACCAATGGGCCTAAAAGGGGCAGGGATGTATTGTGAAAGCATGGGGCCCAATAGAAACCTCGTACAATTACGCCACCATGGAGGCCAAGAATCAAATTATTCGTTGTGACATCAAGTGGCCTAAAAGGGCATGGGATGCATTGTGACACCACAGAGGTTAAGAGAAGCAAGGAACCATTGTGACCCAATGCAGGCTAACAATCTATTGATCCCTTGAGACACCAATGGGCCTAAAAGGGGCAGGGATGAATTGTTACAGCACGGGGACCAATAGAAGCAAGGATCTATTATGCCACCGTGGAGGCCAAGAATCAAATAATACATTGTGACATCAAGTGGCCTAAAAGGGCATGGGATGCATTGTGACACCACAGGGGTTAAGAAAAGCAAGGATCCATTGTGACCCAATGGAGGCTAATAATCCCAGGATCCCATTTGACACCAGGGGGCGTAAAAGGGCCAGGGATGAATTGTGACAGCATGGGGCCCACTAGAAACAAAGAACCATTATGACACCATGGAGGCCAAGAATCAAATGATTCATTGTGACATCTAGTGGCCTAAAAGGGCATGGGATGCATTGTGACACCACAGAGGTTAAGAGAAGCAAGGAACCATTGTGACCCAATGCAGGCTAACAATCTAATGATCCCTTGTGACACCAATGGGCCTAAAAGGGCCAGGGATGAATTGCGACAGCATGGGGCCCAAGTAAAACCTGGTACAATTATGCCACCATGGAGGCCAAGAATCAAATGATTCATCGTGACATCAAGTGGCCTAAAAGGGCATGGGATGCATTGTGACACCACAGGGGTTAAGAGAAGCAAGGATCCATTGTGACCCAATGGAGGGTAATAATCCCAGGATCCCATTTGACACCAGGGGGCGTAAAAGGGGCAGGGAAGAATTGTGACAGCATGGAGCCCAATAGAAACAAGGAACCATTATGACACCATGGAGGTCAAGAATCAAATGATTCATTGTGACATCTAGTGGCCTAAAAGGGCATGGGATGCATTGTGACACCACAGAGGTTAAGAGAAGCAAGGAACCATTGTGACCCAATGCAGGCTAACAATCTAATGATCCCTTGTGACACCAATGGGCCTAAAAGGGCCAGGGATGAATTGTTACAGCACGGGGACCAATAGAAGCAAGGATGTATTATGCCACCATGGAAGCCAAGAATCAAATAATTCTTTGTGACATCATGTGGCCTAAAAGGGCATGGGATGCATTGTGACACCACAGGGGTTAAGAGAAGCAAGGAACCATTGTGACCCAATGCAGGCTAACAATCTAATGATCCCTTGTGACACCAATGGGCCTAAAAGGGGCAGGGATGTATTGTGGAAGCATGGGGCCCAATAGAAACCTCGTACAATTACGCCACCATGGAGGCCAAGAATCAAATTATTCGTTGTGACATCAAGTGGCCTAAAAGGGCATGGGATGCATTGTGACACCACAGGGGTTAAGAGAAGCAAGGATCCATTGTGACCCAATGGAGGCTAATAATCCCAGGATCCCATTTGACACCAGGGGGCGTAAAAGGGCCAGGGATGAATTGTGACAGCATGGGGCCCACTAGAAACAAAGAACCATTATGACACCATGGAGGCCAAGAATCAAATGATTCATTGTGACATCTAGTGGCCTAAAAGGGCATGGGATGCATTGTGACACCACAGAGGTTAAGAGAAGCAAGGAACCATTGTGACCCAATGCAGGCTAACAATCTAATGATCCCGTGTGACACCAATGGGCCTAAAAGGGGCAGGGATGAATTGTGAAAGCATGGGGCCCAATAGAAACAAGGAACCATTATGCCACCATGGAGGCCACGAATCAAATGATTCATTGTGACATCTAGTGGCCTAAAAGGGCATGGGATGCACTGTGACACCACAGAGGTTAAGAGAAGCAAGGAACCATTGTGACCCAATGCAGGCTAACAATCTAATGATCCCTTGTGGCACCAGGGGGTATAAAAAGGACCACGGATGAACTCTGACAGCATGGGGACCTATAGAAGCAAGGAACCATTATGACACCATGAAGGCCTAGAATCAAATGATTCATTGTAAGTCCAAGTGGCCTAAAAGGGCTTGGAATGCAATGTGACACCACAGAGGTTAAGAGAAGCAAGGATCCATTGTGACCCAATGGAGGCTAATAATCCCAGGATCCCATTTGACACCAGGGGGCGTAAAAGGGCCAGGGATGAATTGTGACAGCATGGGGCCCAATAGAAACAAGGAACCATTATGACACCATGAAGGCCAAGAATCAAATGATTCATTGTGACATCAAGTGGCCTAAAAGGGCATGGGATGCATTGTGACACCACAGAGGTTAAGAGAAGCAAGGAACCATTGTGACCCAATGCAGGCTAACAATCTAATGATCCCTTGTGACAGCAATGGGCCTAAAAGGGGCAGGGATGATTTGTGAAAGCATGGGGCCCCAGTAAAACCTGGTACAATTATGCCACCATGGAGGCCAAGAATCAAATGATTCATTGTGACATCAAGTGGCCTAAAAGGGCATGGGATGCATTGTGACACCACAGGGGTTAAGAGAAGCAGGGAACCATTGTGACCCAATGCAGGCTAACAATCTAAGAATCCCTTTTGACACCAGGGGGCGCAAAAGGGCCACGGATGAACACTGACAGCATGGGGACCTATAGAAGCAAGGAAACATTATGACACCATGGAGGCCAAAAATCAAATGATTCATTGTGACATCAAGTGGCCTAAAAGGGCTTGGAATGCATTGTGACACCACAGAGGTTAAGAGAAGCAAGGAACCATTGTGACCCAATGCAGGCTAACAATCTAATGATCCCTTGTGACACCAATGGGCCTAAAAGGGGCAGGGATGTATTGTGAAAGCATGGGGCCCAATAGAAACCTCGTACAATTACGCCACCATGGAGGCCAAGAATCAAATGATTCATTGTGACATCAAGTGGCCTAAAAGGGCATGGGATGCATTGTGACACCACAGAGGTTAAGAGAAGCACGGAACCATTGTGACTCAATGCAGGCTAACAATCTAATGATCCCTTGTGACACCAATGGGCCTAAAAGGGCCAGGGATGAATTGTTACAGCACGGGGACCAATAGAAGCAAGGACCTATTATGCCACCATGGAGGCCAAGAATCAAATAATTCATTGTGACATCATGTGGCCTAAAAGGGCATGGGTTGCATTGTGACAGCACAGGGGTAAAGAAAAGCAAGGATCCATTGTGACCCAATGGAGGCTAATAATCCCAGGATCCCATTTGACACCAGGGGGCGTAAAAGGGCCAGGTATGAATTGTGACAGCATGGGGACCTATAGAAGCAAGGAACCATTATGACACCATGGAGGCCAAGAATCAAATGATTCATTGTGACATCAAGTGGCCTAAAAGGGCATGGGATGCATTGTGACACCACAGGGGTTAAGAGAAGCAAGGAACCATTGTGACCCAATGCAGGCTAACAGTCTAAGAATCCCTTTTGACACCAATGGGCCTAAAAGGGGCAGGGATGAATTGTGACAGCATGGGGCCCAATAGAAACCTTGTAGGATTATGCCACCATGCAGGCCAAGAATCAAATGATTCATTGTGATATCAAGTGGCCTAAAAGGGCATGGGATGCATTGTGACACCACAGAGGTTAAGAGAAGCAAGGAACCATTGTGACCCAATGCAGGCTAACAATCTAATGATCCCTTGTGACACCAATGGGCCTAAAAGGGGCAGGGATGAAATGTGAAAGCATAGGACCCAAGTAAAACATGGTACAATTATGCCACCATGGAGGCCAAGAATCAAATGATTCATTGTGACATCAAGTGGCCTAAAACGGCATGGGATGCATTGTGACACCACAGGGGTTAAAAGAAGCAAGGAACCATTGTGACCCAATGCAGGCTAACAATCTAATGATCCCTTGTGGCACCAGGGGCTATAAAAAGGGCCAGGGATGGATTGTCACAGCACGGGGACCAATAGAAGCAAGGATCTATTATGCCACCGTGGAGGCCAAGAATCAAATGATTCATTGTGACATCAAGTGGCCTAAAAGGGCATGGGATGCATTGTGACAGCACAGGGGTTAAGAGAAGCAAGGATCCATTGTGACCCAATGGAGGCTAATAATCCCAGGATCCCATTGGACACCAATGGGCGTAAAAGGGCCAGGGATGCATTGTGACACCACAGGGGTTAAGAGAAGCAAGGAACCATTGTGACCCAATGCAGGCTAACAATCTAAGAATCCCTTTTGACACCAGGGGGCGGAAAAGGGCCACGGCTTAACTCTGACAGCATGGGGACCTATAGAAGCAAGGAACCATTATGACACCATGAAGGCCAAGAATCAAATGGTTCACTGTGACATCAAGTGGCCTAAAAGGGCATGGGATGCATTGTGACACCACAGTGGTTGAGAGAAGCAAGGAACCATTGTGACCCAATGCAGGCTAACAATCTAATGATCTCTTGTGACACCAATGGGCCTAAAAGGGGCAGGGATGATTTGTGAAAGCATGGGGCCCCAGTAAAACCTGGTAAAATTATGCCACCATGTGTGCCAAGAATCTAATGATTCATTGTGACATCAAGTGGCCTAAAAGGGCTTGGAATGCATTGTGACACCACAGAGGTTAAGAGAAGCAAGGAACCATTGTGACCCAATGCAGGCTAACAATCTAATGATCCCTTGTGGCACCAGGGGGTATAAAAAGGGCCAGGGATGGATTGTTGCAGCAAGGGACCAATAGAAGCAAGGATCTATTATGCCACCATGGAGGCCAAGAATCAAATGATTCATTGTGACATCAAGTGGCCTAAAAGGGCATGGGATGCATTGTGACACCACAGAGGTTAAGAGAAGCAAGGAATCATTGTGACCCAATGCAGGCTAACAATCTAATGATCCCTTGTGGCACCAGGGGGTATAAAAAGGGCCAGGGATGGATTGTTACAGCACGGGGACCAATAGAAACAAGGATCTATTATGCCATCGTGGAGGCCACGAATCAAATGATTCATTGTGACATCTAGTGGCCTAAAAGGGCATGGGATGCACTGTGACGCCACAGAGGTTAAGAGAAGCAAGGAACCATTGTGACCCAATGCAGGCTAACAATCTAATTATCCCTTGTTACACCAATGGGCCTAAAAGGGGCAGGGATGAATTGTGAAAGCATGGGGCCCAATAGAAACCTCGTACAATTACGCCACCATGGAGGCCAAGAATCAAAATATTCATTGTGACATCAAGTGGCCTAAAAGGGCATGGGATGCATTGTGACACCACAGGGGTTAAGAGAAGCAAGGAACCATTGTGACCCAGTGCAGGCTAACAATCTAATGATCCCTTGTGACACCAATGGGCCTAAAAGGGGCAGCGATGAATTGTTACATCACGGGGACAAATAGAAGCAAGGATCTATTATGACACCATGGAGGCCAAGAATCAAATAATTCATTGTGACATCATGTGGCCTAAAAGGGCATGGGATGCATTGTGACATCACAGGGGTTAAGAAAAGCAAGGAATCATTGTGACCCAATGGAGGCTAATAATCCCAGGATCCCATTTGACACCATGGGGCGTAAAAGGGCCAGGGATGAATTGTGTCAGCATGGGGCCCAATAGAAACAAGGAACCATTATGACACCATGGAGGCCAAGAATCAAATGATTCATTGTGACATCTAGTGGCCTAAAAGGGCATGGGATGCATTGTGACACCACAGAGGTTAAGAGAAGCAAGGAACCATTGTGACCCAATGCAGGCTAACAATCTAATGATCCCTTGTGACACCAATGGGCCTAAAAGGGGCAGGGATGTATTGTGAAAGCATGGGGCCCAATAGAAACCTCGTACAATTATGCCACCATGGAGGCCAAGAATCAAATGATTCGTTGTGACATCAAGTGGCCTAAAAGGGCATGGGATGCATTGTGACACCACAGAGGTTAAGAGAAGCAAGGAACCATTGTGACCCAATGCAGGCTAACAATCTAATGATCCCTTGCGGCTCCAGGGGGTATAAAAAGGGCCAGGGATGGATTGTTGCAGCACGGGGACCAATAGAAGCAAGGATCTATTATGCCACCATGGAGGACAAGAATCTAATGATTCATTGTGACATCATGTGGCCTAAAAGGGCATGGGATGCATTGTGACACCACAGGGGTTAAGAGAAGCAAGGAACCATTGTGATCCAATGCTGCCTAACAATCTAAGAATCCCTTTTGACACCAGGGGGAGTAAAAGAGGCAGGGATCAATTGTGACAGCATGGGGCCCAATAGAATCGAGGAACCATTATGACACCATGGAGGCCAAGAATAAAATAATTCATTGTGACATCTAGTGGCCTAAAAGGGCATGGGATGCATTGTGACACCACAGAGGTTAAGAGAAGCAAGGAACCATTGTGACCCAATGCAGGCTAACAATCTAATGATCCCTTGTGACACCAATGGGCCTAAAAGGGGCAGGGATGAATTGTTACATCACGGGGACAAATAGAAGCAAGGATCTATTATGACACCATGGAGGCCAAGAATCAAATAATTCATTGTGACATCATGTGGCCTAAAAGGGCATGGGATGCATTGTGACAGCACAGGGGTTAAGAAAAGCAAGGATCCATTGTGACCCAATGGAGGCTAATAATCCCAGGATCCCATTTGACACCAGGGGTCGTAAAAGGGCCAGGGATGAATTGTGTCAGCATGGGGCCCAATAGAAACAAGGAACCATTATGACACCATGGAGGCCACGAATCAAATGATTCATTGTGACATCTAGTGGCCTAAAAGGGCATGGGATGCATTGTGACATCACAGAGGTTAAGAGAAGCAAGGAACCATTGTGACCCAATGCAGGCTAACAATCTAATGATCCCTTGTGACACCAATGGGCCTAAAAGGGGCAGGGATGAATTGTGAATGCATGGGGCCCAAGTAAAACCTGGTACAATTATGCCACCATGGAGGCCAAGAATCAAATGATTCATTGTGACATCAAGTGGCCTAAAAGGGCATGGGATGCATTGTGACACCACAGGGGTTAAGAGAAGCAAGGATCCATTGTGACCCAATGCAGGCTAACAATCTAATAATCCCTTGTGGTACCAGGCGGCGCAAAAGGACCACGGATGAACTCTGACAGCATGGGGACCTATAGAAGCAAGGAACCATTATGACACCATGAAGGCCTAGAATCAAATGGTTCATTGTAAGTCCAAGTGGCCTAAAAGGGCTGGGAATGCAATGTGACACCACAGAGGTTAAGAGAAGCAAGGATCCATTGTGACCCAATGGAGGCTAATAATCCCAGGATCCCATTTGACACCAGGGGGCGTAAAAAGGCCAGGGATGAATTGTGACAGCATGGGGCCCAATAGAAACAAGGAACCATTATGACACCATGGAGGCCAAGAATCAAATGATTCATTGTGACATCTAGTGGCCTAAAAGGGCATGGGATGCATTGTGACACCACAGAGGTTAAGAGAAGCAAGGAACCATTGTGACCCAATGCAGGCTAACAATCTAATGATCCCTTGTGACACCAATGGGCCTAAAAGGGGCAGGGATTATTTGTGAAAGCATGGGGCCCCAGTAAAACCTGGTACAATTATGCCACCATGGAGGCCAAGAATCAAATGATTCATTGTGACATCAAGTGGCCTAAAAGGGCATGGGATGCATTGTGACACCACAGGGGTTAAGAGGAGCAAGGAACCATTGTGACCCAATGCAGGCTAACAATCTAATGATCCCTTTTGACACCAGGGTGCGCAAAAGGACCACGGATGAACACTGACAGCATGGGGACCTATAGAAGCAAGGAAATATTATGACTCCATGAAGGCCAAGAATCAAATGATTCATTGTGACATCAAGTGGCCTAAAAGGGCTTGGAATGCATTGTGACACCACAGAGGTTAAGAGAAGCAAGGAACCATTGTGACCCAATGCAGGCTAACAATCTAATGATCCCTTGTGACACCAATGGGCCTAAAAGGCCAAGGATGAATTGTTACAGCACGGGGACCAATAGAAGCAAGGATCTATTATGCCACCATGGAGGCCAAGAATCAAATAATTCATTGTGACATCATGTGGCCTAAAAGGGCATGGGATGCATTGTGACAGCACAGGGGTTAAGAAAAGCAAGGAACCATTGTGACCCAATGCAGGCTAATAATCCCAGGATCCCATTTGACACCAGGGGGCGTAAAAGGGACAGGGATGAATTGTGACAGCATGGGGCCCAATAGAAACAAGGATCCATTATGACACCATGGAGGCCACGAATCAAATGATTCATTGTGACATCTAGTGGCCTAAAAGGGCATGGGATGCACTGTGACACCACAGAGGTTAAGAGAAGCAAGGAACCATTGTGACCCAATGCAGGCTAACAATCTAATGATCCCTTGTGACACCAATGGGCCTAAAAGGTCCAGGGATGAATTGCGAGAGCATGGGGCCCAAGTAAAACCTGGTACAATTATGCCACCATGGAGGCCAAGAATCAAATGATTCATCGTGACATCAAGTGGCCTAAAAGGGCATGGGATGCATTGTGACACCACAGGGGTTAAGAGAAGCAAGGATCCATTGTGACCCAATGGATTGTAATAATCCCAGGATCCCATTTGACACCAGGGGTCGTAAAAGGGCCAGGGATGAATTGTGACAGCATGGAGCCCAATAGAAACAAGGAACCATTATGACACCATGGAGGTCAAGAATCAAATGATTCATTTTGACATCAAGTGGCCTAAAAGGGCATGGGATGCATTGTGACACCACAGAGGTTAAGAGAAGCAAGGAACCATTGTGACCCAATGCAGGCTAACAATCTAATGATCCCTTGTGACACCAATGGGCCTAAAAGGGGCAGGGATGTATTGTGAAAGCATGGGGCCCAATAGAAACCTCGTACAATTATGCCACCATGGAGGCCAAGAATCAAATGATTCGTTGTGACATCAAGTGGCCTAAAAGGGCATGGGATGCATTGTGACACCACAGAGGTTAAGAGAAGCAAGGAACCATTGTGACCCAATGCAGGCTAACAATCTAATGATCCCTTGCGGCTCCAGGGGGTATAAAAAGGGCCAGGGATGGATTGTTGCAGCACGGGGACCAATAGAAGCAAGGATCTATTATGCCACCATGGAGGACAAGAATCTAATGATTCATTGTGACATCATGTGGCCTAAAAGGGCATGGGATGCATTGTGACACCACAGGGGTTAAGAGGAGCAAGGAACCATTGTGACCCAATGCAGGCTAGCAATCTAATGATCCCTTTTGACACCAGGGGGCGCAAAAGGACCACGGATGAACACTGACAGCATGGGGACCTATAGAAGCAAGGAAACATTATGACTCCATGAAGGCCAAGAATCAAATGATTCATTGTGACATCAAGTGGCCTAAAAGGGCTTGGAATGCATTGTGACACCACAGAGGTTAAGAGAAGCAAGGAACCATTGTGACCCAATGCAGGCTAACAATCTAATGATCCCTTGTGACACCAATGGGCCTAAAAGGGGCAGGGATGAATTGTGAAAGCATGGGGCCCAAGTAAAACCTGGTACAATTATGCCACCATGGAGGCCAAGAATCAAATGATTCATTGTGACATCAAGTGGCCTAAAAGGGCATGGGATGCATTGTGACACCACAGGGGGTAAGAGAAGCAAGGAACCATTGTGACCCAATGCAGGCTAACAATCTAAGAATCCCTTGTGGCACCAGGGGGCGCAAAAGGACCACGGATGAACTCTGACAGCATGGGGACCTATAGAAGCAAGGAACCATTATGACACCATGAAGGCCTAGAATCAAATGGTTCATTGTAAGTCCAAGTGGCCTAAAAGGGCTTGGAATGCAATGTGACACCACAGAGGTTAAGAGATGCAAGGATCCATTGTGACCCAATGGAGGCTAATAATCCCAGGATCCCATTTGACACCAGGGGGCGTAAAAGCGCCAGGGATGAATTGTGACAGCATGGGGCCCAATAGAAACAAGGAATCATTATGACACCATGAAGGCCAAGAATCAAATGATTCATTGTGACATCAAGTGGCCTAAAAGGGCATGGGATGCATTGTGACACCACAGAGGTTAAGAGAAGCAAGGAACCATTGTGACCCAATGCAGGCTAACAATCTAATGATCCCTTGTGACAGCAATGGGCCTAAAAGGGGCAGGGAGGATTTGTGAAAGCATGGGGCCCCAGTAAAACCTGGTACAATTATGCCACCATGGAGGCCAAGAATCAAATGATTCATTGTGACATCAAGTGGCCTAAAAGGGCATGGGATGCATTGTGACACCACAGGGGTGAAGAGAAGCAAGGAACCATTGTGACCCAATGCAGGCTAACAATCTAAGAATCCCTTTTCACACCAGGGGGCGCAAAAGGGCCACGGATGAACACTGACAGCATGGGGACCTATAGAAGCAAAGAAACATTATGACACCATGAAGGCCAAGAATCAAATGATTCATTGTGACATCAAGTGGCCTAAAAGGGCTTGGAATGCATTGTGACACCACAGAGGTTAAGAGAAGCAAGGAACCATTGTGACCCAATGCAGGCTAACAACCTAATGATCCCTTGTGACACCAATGGGCCTAAAAGGGCCAGGGATGAATTGCGACAGCATGGGGCCCAAGTAACACCTGGTACAATTATGCCTCCATGGAGGCCAAGAATCAAATGATTCATTTTGACATCATGTGGCCTAAAAGGGCATGGGATGCATTGTGACACCACAGAGGTTAAGAGAAGCAAGGAATCATTGTGACCCAATGGAGGCTAACAATCTATTGATCCCTTGTGACACCAATGGGCCTAAAAGGGGCAGGGATGAATTGTGACAGCATGGGGCCCAATAGAAACCTTGTACGATTATGCCATCATGGAGGCCAAGAGTCAAATGATTCATTGTGATATCAAGTGGCCTAAAAGGGCATGGGATGCATTGTGACACCACAGAGGTTAAGAGAAGCAAGGAACCGTTGTGACCCAATGCAGGCTAACAATCTAATGATCCCTTGTGACACCAATGGGCCTAAAAGGGGCAGGGATGAATTGTGAAAGCATGGGCCCCAAGTAAAACATGGTACAATTATGCCACCATGGAGGCCAAGAATCAAATGATTCATTGTGACATCAAGTGGCCTAAAAGGGCATGGGATGCATTGTGACACCACAGGGGTTAAAAGAAGCAAGGAACCATTGTGACCCAATGCAGGCTAACAATCTAAGAATCCCTTTTGACACCAGGGGGCGCAAAAGGACCATGGATGAACTCTGACATCATGGGGACCTATAGAAGCAAGGAACCATTATGACACCATGAAGGCCAAGAATCAAATGGTTCATTGTAAGACCAAGTGGCCTAAAAGGGCTTGGAATGCATTGTGACACCACAGAGGTTAAGAGAAGCAAGGAATCATTGTGACCCAATGCAGGCTAACAATCTAATGATCCCTTGTGGCACCAGGGGCTATAAAAAGGGCCAGGGATGGATTGTCACAGCACGGGGACCAATAGAAGCAAGGATCTATTATGCCACCGTGGAGGCCAAGAATCAAATGATTCATTGTGACATCAAGTGGCCTAAAAGGGCATGGGATGCATTGTGACACCACAGAGGTTAAGAGAAGCAAGGAACCATTGTGACCCAATGCAGGCTAACAATCTAATGATCCCTTGTGACACCAATTGGCCTAAAAGGGGCAGGGAGGATTTGTGAAAGCATGGGGCCCCAGTAAAACCTGGTACAATTATGCCACCATGGAGGCCAAGAATCAAATGATTCATTGTGACATCAAGAGGCCTAAAAGGGCATGGGATGCATTGTGACACCACAGGGGTGAAGAGAAGCAAGGAACCATTGTGACCCAATGCAGGCTAACAATCTAAGAATCCCTTTTCACACCAGGGGGCGCAAAAGGGCCACGGATGAACACTGACAGCATGGGGACCTATAGAAGCAAGGAAACATTATGACACCATGAAGGCCAAGAATCAAATGATTCATTGTGACATCAAGTGGCCTAAAAGGGCTTGGAATGCATTGTGACACCACAGAGGTTAAGAGAAGCAAGGAACCATTGTGACCCAGTGCAGGCTAACAATCTAATGATCCCTTGTGACACCAATGGGCCTAAAAGGGGCAGGGATGTATTGTGAATGCATGGGGCCCAATAGAAACCTCGTACAATTACGCCACCGTGGAGGCCAAGAATCAAATGATTCATTGTGACATCAAGTGGCCTAAAAGGGCATGGGATGCATTGTGACACCACAGAGGTTAAGAGAAGCACGGAACCATTGTGACCCAATGCAGGCTAACAATCTAATGATCCCTTGTGACACCAATGGGCCTAAAAGGGCCAGGGATGAATTGTTACAGCACGGGGACCAATAGAAGCAAGGATCTATTATGCCACCATGGAGGCCAAGAATCAAATAATTCATTGTGACATCATGTGGCCTAAAAGGGCATGGGTTGCATTGTGACAGCACAGGGGTTAAGAAAAGCAAGGATCCATTGTGACCCAATGGAGGCTAATAATCCCAGGATCCCATTTGACACCAGGGGGCGTAAAAGGGCCAGGTATGAATTGTGACAGCATGGGGCCCAATAGAAACAAGGAACCATTATGGCACCATGGAGGCCACGAATCAAATGATTCATTGTGACATCTAGTGGCCTAAAAGGGCATGGGATGCACTGTGACACCACAGAGGTTAAGAGAAGCAAGGAACCATTGTGACCCAATGCAGGCTAACAATCTAATGATCCCTTGTGCCACCAGGGGGTATAAAAAGGGCCAGGGATGGATTGTTACAGCACGGGCACCAATAGAAGCAAGGATCTATTATGCCACCATGGAGGCCAAGAATCTAATGATTCATTGTGACATCAAGTGGCCTAAAAGGGCATGGGATGCATTGTGACACCACAGGGGTTAAGAGAAGCAAGGATCCATTGTCACCCAACGGAGGCTAATAATCCCAGGATCCCATTTGACACCAGGGGGCGTAAAAGGGCCAGGGATGAATTGTGACAGCATGGGGCCCAAAAGAAACAAGGAACCATTATGACACCATGGAGGCCAAGAATCAAATGATTCATTGTGACATCAAGTGGCCTAAAAGGGCATGGGATGCATTGTGACAGCACAGGGGTTAAGAGAAGCAAGGATCCATTGTGACCCAATGGAGGCTAATAATCCCAGGATCCCATTGGACACCAATGGGCGTAAAAGGGCCAGGGATGCATTGTGACACCACAGGGGTTAAGACAAGCAAGGAACCATTGTGACCCAATGCAGGCTAACAATCTAAGAATCCCTTTTGACACCAGGGGGCGGAAAAGGGCCACGGATTATCTCTGACAGCATGGGGACCTATATAAGCAAGGAACCATTATGACACCATGAAGGCCAAGAATCAAATGGTTCATTGTGACATCAAGTGGCCTAAAAGGGCATGGGATGCATTGTGACACCACAGTGGTTGAGAGACGCAAGGAACCATTGTGACCCAATGCAGGCTAACAATCTAATGATCCCTTGTGACACCAATGGGTCTAAAAGGGGCAGGGATGATTTGTGAAAGCATGGGGCCCCAGTAAAACCTGGTAAAATTATGCCACCATGTGTGCCAAGAATCTAATGATTCATTGTGACATCAAGTGGCCTAAAAGGGCTTGGAATGCATTGTGACACCACAGAGGTTAAGAGAAGCAAGGAACCAGTGTGACCCAATGCAGGCTAACAATCTAATGATCCCTTGTGGCACCAGGGGGTATAAAAAGGGCCAGGGATGGATTGTTACAGCACGGGGACCAATAGAAGCAAGGATCTATTATGCCACCATGCAGGCCAAGAATCAAATGATTCGTTGTGACATCAAGTGGCCTAAAAGGGCATGGGATGCATTGTGACACCACAGAGGTTAAGAGAAGCACGGAACCATTGTGACCCAATGCAGGCTAACAATCTAATGATCCCTTGTGACACCAATGGACCTAAAAGGGCCAGGGATGAATTGTTACAGCACGGGGACCAATAGAAGCAAGGATCTATTATGCCACCATGGAGGCCAAGAATCAAATAATTCATTGTGACATCATGTGGCCTAAAAGGGCATGGGATGCATTGTGACAGCACAGGGGTTAAGAAAAGCAAGGATCCATTGTGACCCAATGCAGGCTAATAATCCCAGGATCCCATTTGACACCAGGGGGCGTAAAAGGGCCAGGGATGAATTGTGGCAGCATGGGGCCCAATAGAAACAAGGAACCATTATGACACCATGGAGGCCACGAATCAAATGATTCATTGTGACATCTAGTGGCCTAAAAAGGCATGGGATGCACTGTGACACCACAGAGGTTAAGAGAAGCAAGGAACCATTGTGACCCAATGCAGGCTAACAATCTAATGATCCCTTGTGGCACCAGGGGGTATAAAAAGGGCCAGGGATGGATTGTTACAGCACGGGCACCAATAGAAGCAAGGATCTATTATGCCACCATGGAGGCCAAGAATCAAATAATTCATTGTGACATCAAGTGGCCTAAAAGGGCATGGGATGCATTGTGACACCACAGGGGTTAAGAGAAGCAAGGAACCATTGTGATCCAATGCTGCCTAACAATCTAAGAATCCCTTTTGACACCATGGGGCGTAAAAGGGGCAGGGATGAATTGTGACAGCATGGGGCCCAATAGAATCAAGGAACCATTATGCCACCATGGAGGCCAAGAATCCAATAATTCATTGTGACATCAAGTGGCCTAAAAGGGCATGGGATGCATTGTGACACCACAGAGGTTAAGAGAAACAAGGAATCATTGTGACCCAATGCAGGCTAACAATCTAATGATCCCTTGTGGCACCAGGGGGTATATAAAGGGCCAGGGATGGATTGTTACAGCACGGGGACCAATAGAAACAAGGATCTATTATGCCATCGTGGAGGCCACGAATCAAATGATTCATTGTGACATCTAGTGGCCTAAAAGGGCATGGGATGCACTGTGACGCCACAGAGGTTAAGAGAAGCAAGGAACCATTGTGACCCAATGCAGGCTAACAATCTAATTATCCCTTGTTACACCAATAGGCCTAAAAGGGGCAGGGATGAATTGTGAAAGCATGGGGCCCAATAGAAACCTCGTACAATTACGCCACCATGGAGGCCAAGAATCAAATGATTCATTGTGACATCAAGTGGCCTAAAAGGGCATGGGATGCATTGTGACACCACAGGGGTTAAGAGAAGCAAGGAACCATTGTGACCCAGTGCAGCCTAACAATCTAATGATCCCTTGTGACACCAATGGGCCTAAAAGGGGCAGCGATGAATTGTTACATCACGGGGACAAATAGAAGCAAGGATCTATTATGACACCATGGAGGCCAAGAATCAAATAATTCATTGTGACATCATGTGGCCTAAAAGGGCATGGGATGCATTGTGACAGCACAGGGGTTAAGAAAAGCAAGGAATCATTGTGACCCAATGGAGGCTAATAATCCCAGGATCCCATTTGACACCAGGGGGCGTAAAAGGGCCAGGGATGAATTGTGTCAGCATGGGGCCCAATAGAAACAAGGAACCATTATGACACCATGGAGGCCAAGAATCAAATGATTCATTGTGACATCTAGTGGCCTAAAAGGGCATGGGATGCATTGTGACACCACAGAGGTTAAGAGAAGCAAGGAACCATTGTGACCCAATGCAGGCTAACAATCTAATGATCCCTTGTGACACCAATGGGCCTAAAAGGGGCAGGGATGTATTGTGAAAGCATGGGGCCCAATAGAAACCTGGTACAATTATGCCACCATGGAGGCCAAGAATCAAATGATTCGTTGTGACATCAAGTGGCCTAAAAGGGCATGGGATGCATTGTGACACCACAGAGGTTAAGAGAAGCAAGGAACCATTGTGACCCAATGCAGGCTAACAATCTAATGATCCCTTGTGGCTCCAGGGGGTATAAAAAGGGCCAGGGATGGATTGTTACAGCACGGGGACCAATAGAAGCAAGGATCTATTATGCCACCATGGAGGACAAGAGTCAAATGATTCATTGTGACAACAAGTGGCCTAAAAGGGCATGGGATGCATTGTGACACCACAGGGGTTAAGAGAAGCAAGGAACCATTGGGATCCAATGCTGCCTAACAATCTAAGAATCCCTTTTGACACCAGGGGGAGTAAAAGAGGCAGGGATCAATTCTGACAGCATGGGGCCCAATAGAATCGAGGAACCATTATGACACCATGGAGGCCAAGAATCAAATAATTCATTGTGACATCAAGTGGCCTAAAAGGGCATGGGATGCATTGTGACACCACAGAGGTTAAGAGAAGCAAGGAAACATTGTGACGCAATGCAGGCTAACAATCTAATGATCCCTTGTGACACCAATGGGCCTAAAAGGGCCAGGGATGAATTGTTACAGCACGGGGACCAATAGATGCAAGGATCTATTATGCCACCATGGAAGCCAAGAATCAAATAATTCATTGTGACATCATGTGGCCTAAAAGGGCATGGGATGCATTGTGACACCACAGAGGTAAAGAGAAGCAAGGAACCATTGTGACCCAATGCAGGCTGACAATCTATTGATCCCTTGTGAAACCAATGGGCCTAAAAGGTGCAGGGATGTATTGTGAAAGCATGGGGCCCAATAGAAACCTCGTACAATTACGCCACCATGGAGGCCAAGAATCAAATGATTCATTGTGACATCAAGTGGCCTAAAAGGGCATGGGATGCATTGTGACACCACAGGGGTTAAGAGAAGCAAGGAATCATTGTGACCCAATGCAGGCTAACAATCTAATGATCCCTTGTGGCACAAGGGGCTATAAAAAGGGCCAGGGATGGATTGTCACAGCACGGGGACCAGTAGAAGCAAGGATCTATTATGATACCGTGGAGGCCAAGAATCAAATGATTCATTGTGACATCAAGTGGCCTAAAAGGGCATGGGATGCATTGTGACAGCACAGGGGTTAAGAGAAGCAAGGATCCATTGTGACCCAATGGAGGCTAATAATCCCAGGATCCCATTGGACACCAATGGGCGTAAAAGGGCCAGGGATGCATTGTGACACCACATGGGTTAAGACAAGCAAGGAACCATTGTGACCCAATGCAGGCTAACAATCTAAGAATCCCTTTTGACACCAGGGGGCGGAAAAGGGCCACGGATTATCTCTGACAGCATGGGGACCTATAGAAGCAAGGAACCATTATGACACCATGAAGGCCAAGAATCAAATGGTTCATTGTGACATCAAGTGGCCTAAAAGGGCATGGGATGCATTGTGACACCACAGTGGTTGAGAGACGCAAGGAACCATTGTGACCCAATGCAGGCTAAAAATCTAATGATCCCTTGTGACACCAATGGGCCTAAAAGGGGCAGGGATGATTTGTGAAAGCATGGGGCCCCAGTAAAACCTGGTAAAATTATGCCACCATGTGTGCCAAAAATCTAATGATTCATTGTGACATCAAGTGGCCTAAAAGGGCTTGGAATGCATTGTGACACCACAGAGGTTAAGAGAAGCAAGGAACCATTGTGACCCAATGCAGGCTAACAATCTAATGATCCCTTGTGGCACCAGGGGTTATAAAAAGGGCCAGGGATGGATTGTTACAGCACGGGGACCAATAGAAGCAAGGATCTATTATGCCACCATGCAGGCCAAGAATCAAATGATTCGTTGTGACATCAAGTGGCCTAAAAGGGCATGGGATGCATTGTGACACCACAGAGGTTAAGAGAAGCACGGAACCATTGTGACCCAATGCAGGCTAACAATCTAATGATCCCTTGTGACACCAATGGACCTAAAAGGGCCAGGGATGAATTGTTACAGCACGGGGACCAATAGAAGCAAGGATCTATTATGCCACCATGGAGGCCAAGAATCAAATAATTCATTGTGACATCATGTGGCCTAAAAGGGCATGGGATGCATTGTGACAGCACAGGGGTTAAGAAAAGCAAGGATCCATTGTGACCCAATGCAGGCTAATAATCCCAGGATCCCATTTGACACCAGGGGGCGTAAAAGGGCCAGGGATGAATTGTGGCAGCATGGGGCCCAATGGAAACAAGGAACCATTATGACACCATGGAGGCCACGAATCAAATGATTCATTGTGACATCTAGTGACCTAAAAAGGCATGGGATGCACTGTGACACCACAGAGGTTAAGAAAAGCAAGGAACCATTGTGACCCAATGCAGGCTAACAATCTAATGATCCCTTGTGGCACCAGGGGGTATAAAAAGGGCCAGGGATGGATTGTTACAGCACGGGCACCAATAGAAACAAGGATCTATTATGCCACCATGGAGGCCAAGAATCAAATAATTCATTGTGACATCAAGTGGCCTAAAAGGGCATGGGATGCATTGTGACACCACAGGGGTTAAGAGAAGCAAGGAACCATTGTGATCCAATGCAGGCTAACAATCTAAGAATCCCTTTTGACACCATGGGGCGTAAAAGGGGCAGGGATGAATTGTGACAGCATGGGGCCCAATAGAATCAAGGAACCATTATGCCACCATGGAGGCCAAGAATCCAATAATTCATTGTGACATCAAGTGGCCTAAAAGGGCATGGGATGCATTGTGACACCACAGAGGTTAAGAGAAGCAAGGAATCATTGTGACCCAATGCAGGCTAACAATCTAATGATCCCTTGTGGCACCAGGGGGTATATAAAGGGCCAGGGATGGATTCTTACAGCACGGGGACCAATAGAAACAAGGATCTATTATGCCATCGTGGAGGCCACGAATCAAATGATTCATTGTGACATCTAGTGGCCTAAAAGGGCATGGGATGCACTGTGACGCCACAGAGGTTAAGAGAAGCAAGGAACCATTGTGACCCAATGCAGGCTAACAATCTAATTATCCCTTGTTACACCAATAGGCCTAAAAGGGGCAGGGATGAATTGTGAAAGCATGGGGCCCAATAGAAACCTCGTACAATTACGCCACCATGGAGGCCAAGAATCAAATGATTCATTGTGACATCAAGTGGCCTAAAAGGGCATGGGATGCATTGTGACACCACAGAGGTTAAGAGAAGCAAGGAACCATTGTGATCCAATGCAGGCTAACAATCTAATGATCCCTTGTGACACCAATGGGCCTAAAAGGGGCAGCGATGAATTGTTACATCACGGGGACAAATAGAAGCAAGGATCTATTATGACACCATGGAGGCCAAGAATCAAATAATTCATTGTGACATCATGTGGCCTAAAAGGGCATGGGATGCATTGTGACAGCACAGGGGTTAAGAAAAGCAAGGAATCATTGTGACCCAATGGAGGCTAATAATCCCAGGATCCCATTTGACACCAGGGGGCGTAAAAGGGCCAGGGATGAATTGTGTCAGCATGGGGCCCAATAGAAACAAGGAACCATTATGACACCATGGAGGCCAAGAATCAAATGATTCATTGTGACATCTAGTGGCCTAAAAGGGCATGGGATGCATTGTGACACCACAGAGGTTAAGAGAAGCAAGGAACCATTGTGACCCAATGCAGGCTAACAATCTAATTATCCCTTGTGGCACCAGGGGGTATATAAAGGGCCAGGGATGGATTCTTACAGCACGGGGACCAATAGAAACAAGGATCTATTATGCCATCGTGGAGGCCACGAATCAAATGATTCATTGTGACATCTAGTGGCCTAAAAGGGCATGGGATGCATTGTGACGCCACAGAGGTTAAGAGAAGCAAGGAACCATTGTGACCCAATGCAGGCTAACAATCTAATTATCCCTTGTTACACCAATAGGCCTAAAAGGGGCAGGGATGAATTGTGAAAGCATGGGGCCCAATAGAAACCTCGTACAATTACGCCACCATGGAGGCCAAGAATCAAATGATTCATTGTGACATCAAGTGGCCTAAAAGGGCATGGGATGCATTGTGACACCACAGAGGTTAAGAGAAGCAAGGAACCATTGTGATCCAATGCAGGCTAACAATCTAATGATCCCTTGTGACACCAATGGGCCTAAAAGGGGCAGCGATGAATTGTTACATCACGGGGACAAATAGAAGCAAGGATCTATTATGACACCATGGAGGCCAAGAATCAAATAATTCATTGTGACATCATGTGGCCTAAAAGGGCATGGGATGCATTGTGACAGCACAGGGGTTAAGAAAAGCAAGGAATCATTGTGACCCAATGGAGGCTAATAATCCCAGGATCCCATTTGACACCAGGGGGCGTAAAAGGGCCAGGGATGAATTGTGTCAGCATGGGGCCCAATAGAAACAAGGAACCATTATGACACCATGGAGGCCAAGAATCAAATGATTCATTGTGACATCTAGTGGCCTAAAAGGGCATGGGATGCATTGTGACACCACAGAGGTTAAGAGAAGCAAGGAACCATTGTGACCCAATGCAGGCTAACAATCTAATTATCCCTTGTGGCACCAGGGGGTATATAAAGGGCCAGGGATGGATTCTTACAGCACGGGGACCAATAGAAACAAGGATCTATTATGCCATCGTGGAGGCCACGAATCAAATGATTCATTGTGACATCTAGTGGCCTAAAAGGGCATGGGATGCATTGTGACGCCACAGAGGTTAAGAGAAGCAAGGAACCATTGTGACCCAATGCAGGCTAACAATCTAATTATCCCTTGTTACACCAATAGGCCTAAAAGGGGCAGGGATGAATTGTGAAAGCATGGGGCCCAATAGAAACCTCGTACAATTACGCCACCATGGAGGCCAAGAATCAAATGATTCATTGTGACATCAAGTGGCCTAAAAGGGCATGGGATGCATTGTGACACCACAGAGGTTAAGAGAAGCAAGGAACCATTGTGATCCAATGCAGGCTAACAATCTAATGATCCCTTGTGACACCAATGGGCCTAAAAGGGGCAGCGATGAATTGTTACATCACGGGGACAAATAGAAGCAAGGATCTATTATGACACCATGGAGGCCAAGAATCAAATAATTCATTGTGACATCATGTGGCCTAAAAGGGCATGGGATGCATTGTGACAGCACAGGGGTTAAGAAAAGCAAGGAATCATTGTGACCCAATGGAGGCTAATAATCCCAGGATCCCATTTGACACCAGGGGGCGTAAAAGGGCCAGGGATGAATTGTGTCAGCATGGGGCCCAATAGAAACAAGGAACCATTATGACACCATGGAGGCCAAGAATCAAATGATTCATTGTGACATCTAGTGGCCTAAAAGGGCATGGGATGCATTGTGACACCACAGAGGTTAAGAGAAGCAAGGAACCATTGTGACCCAATGCAGGCTAACAATCTAATGATCCCTTGTGACACCAATGGGCCTAAAAGGGCCAGGGATGTATTGTGAAAGCATGGGGCCCAATAGAAACCTCGTACAATTATGCCACCATGGAGGCCAAGAATCAAATGATTCGTTGTGACATCAAGTGGCCTAAAAGGGCATGGGATGCATTGTGACACCACAGAGGTTAAGAGAAGCAAGGAACCATTGTGACCCAATGCAGGCTAACAATCTAATGATCCCTTGTGGCTCCAGGGGGTATAAAAAGGGCCAGGGATGGATTGTTACAGCACGGGGACCAATAGAAGCAAGGATCTATTATGCCACCATGGAGGACAAGAATCAAATGATTCATTGTGACAACAAGTGGCCTAAAAGGGCATGGGATGCATTGTGACACCACAGGGGTTAAGAGAAGCAAGGAACCATTGTGATCCAATGCTGCCTAACAATCTAAGAATCCCTTTTGACACCAGGGGGAGTAAAAGAGGCAGGGATCAATTGTGACAGCATGGGGCCCAATAGAATCGAGGAACCATTATGACACCATGGAGGCCAAGAATCAAATAATTCATTGTGACATCAAGTAGCCTAAAAGGGCATGGGATGCATTGTGACACCACAGAGGTTAAGAGAAGCAAGGAACCATTGTGATCCAATGCTGCCTAACAATCTAAGAATCCCTTTTGACACCATGGGGCGTAAAAGGGGCAGGGATGAATTGTGACAGCATGGGGCCCAATAGAATCAAGGAACCTTTATGCCACCATGGAGGCCAAGAATCCAATAATTCATTGTGACATCAAGTGGCCTAAAAGGGCATGGGATGCATTGTGACACCACAGAGGTTAAGAGAAGCAAGGAATCATTGTGACCCAATGCAATCTAACAATCTAATGATCCCTTGTGGCACCAGGGGGTATATAAAGGGCCAGGGATGGATTCTTACAGCACGGGGACCAATAGAAACAAGGATCTATTATGCCATCGTGGAGGCCACGAATCAAATGATTCATTGTGACATCTAGTGGCCTAAAAGGGCATGGGATGCACTGTGACGCCACAGAGGTTAAGAGAAGCAAGGAACCATTGTGACCCAATGCAGGCTAACAATCTAATTATCCCTTGTTACACCAATAGGCCTAAATGGGGCAGGGATGAATTGTGAAAGCATGGGGCCCAATAGAAACCTCGTACAATTACGCCACCATGGAGGCCAAGAATCAAATGATTCATTGTGACATCAAGTGGCCTAAAAGGGCATGGGATGCATTGTGACACCACAGAGGTTAAGAGAAGCAAGGAACCATTGTGATCCAATGCAGGCTAACAATCTAATGATCCCTTGTGACACCAATGGGCCTAAAAGGGGCAGCGATGAATTGTTACATCACGGGGACAAATAGAAGCAAGGATCTATTATGACACCATGGAGGCCAAGAATCAAATAATTCATTGTGACATCATGTGGCCTAAAAGGGCATGGGATGCATTGTGACAGCACAGGGGTTAAGAAAAGCAAGGAATCATTGTGACCCAATGGAGGCTAATAATCCCAGGATCCCATTTGACACCAGGGGGCGTAAAAGGGCCAGGGATGAATTGTGTCAGCATGGGGCCCAATAGAAACAAGGAACCATTATGACACCATGGAGGCCAAGAATCAAATGATTCATTGTGACATCTAGTGGCCTAAAAGGGCATGGGATGCATTGTGACACCACAGAGGTTAAGAGAAGCAAGGAACCATTGTGACCCAATGCAGGCTAACAATCTAATGATCCCTTGTGACACCAATGGGCCTAAAAGGGCCAGGGATGTATTGTGAAAGCATGGGGCCCAATAGAAACCTCGTACAATTATGCCACCATGGAGGCCAAGAATCAAATGATTCGTTGTGACATCAAGTGGCCTAAAAGGGCATGGGATGCATTGTGACACCACAGAGGTTAAGAGAAGCAAGGAACCATTGTGACCCAATGCAGGCTAACAATCTAATGATCCCTTGTGGCTCCAGGGGGTATAAAAAGGGCCAGGGATGGATTGTTACAGCACGGGGACCAATAGAAGCAAGGATCTATTATGCCACCATGGAGGACAAGAATCAAATGATTCATTGTGACAACAAGTGGCCTAAAAGGGCATGGGATGCATTGTGACACCACAGGGGTTAAGAGAAGCAAGGAACCATTGTGATCCAATGCTGCCTAACAATCTAAGAATCCCTTTTGACACCAGGGGGAGTAAAAGAGGCAGGGATGAATTGTGACAGCATGGGGCCCAATAGAATCAAGGAACCTTTATGCCACCATGGAGGCCAAGAATCCAATAATTCATTGTGACATCAAGTGGCCTAAAAGGGCATGGGATGCATTGTGACACCACAGAGGTTAAGAGAAGCAAGGAATCATTGTGACCCAATGCAGGCTAACAATCTAATGATCCCTTGTGGCACCAGGGGGTATATAAAGGGCCAGGGATGGATTCTTACAGCACGGGGACCAATAGAAACAAGGATCTATTATGCCATCGTGGAGGCCACGAATCAAATGATTCATTGTGACATCTAGTGGCCTAAAAGGGCATGGGATGCACTGTGACGCCACAGAGGTTAAGAGAAGCAAGGAACCATTGTGACCCAATGCAGGCTAACAATCTAATTATCCCTTGTTACACCAATAGGCCTAAAAGGGGCAGGGATGAATTGTGAAAGCATGGGGCCCAATAGAAACCTCGTACAATTACGCCACCATGGAGGACAAGAATCAAATGATTCATTGTGACATCAAGTGGCCTAAAAGGGCATGGGATGCATTGTGACACCACAGAGGTTAAGAGAAGCAAGGAACCATTGTGATCCAATGCAGGCTAACAATCTAATGATCCCTTGTGACACCAATGGGCCTAAAAGGGGCAGCGATGAATTGTTACATCACGGGGACAAATAGAAGCAAGGATCTATTATGACACCATGGAGGCCAAGAATCAAATAATTCATTGTGACATCATGTGGCCTAAAAGGGCATGGGATGCATTGTGACAGCACAGGGGTTAAGAAAAGCAAGGAATCATTGTGACCCAATGGAGGCTAATAATCCCAGGATCCCATTTGACACCAGGGGGCGTAAAAGGGCCAGGGATGAATTGTGTCAGCATGGGGCCCAATAGAAACAAGGAACCATTATGACACCATGGAGGCCAAGAATCAAATGATTCATTGTGACATCTAGTGGCCTAAAAGGGCATGGGATGCATTGTGACACCACAGAGGTTAAGAGAAGCAAGGAACCATTGTGACCCAATGCAGGCTAACAATCTAATGATCCCTTGTGACACCAATGGGCCTAAAAGGGCCAGGGATGTATTGTGAAAGCATGGGGCCCAATAGAAACCTCGTACAATTATGCCACCATGGAGGCCAAGAATCAAATGATTCGTTGTGACATCAAGTGGCCTAAAAGGGCATGGGATGCATTGTGACACCACAGAGGTTAAGAGAAGCAAGGAACCATTGTGACCCAATGCAGGCTAACAATCTAATGATCCCTTGTGGCTCCAGGGGGTATAAAAAGGGCCAGGGATGGATTGTTACAGCACGGGGACCAATAGAAGCAAGGATCTATTATGCCACCATGGAGGACAAGAATCAAATGATTCATTGTGACAACAAGTGGCCTAAAAGGGCATGGGATGCATTGTGACACCACAGGGGTTAAGAGAAGCAAGGAACCATTGTGATCCAATGCTGCCTAACAATCTAAGAATCCCTTTTGACACCAGGGGGAGTAAAAGAGGCAGGGATCAATTGTGACAGCATGGGGCCCAATAGAATCGAGGAACCATTATGACACCATGGAGGCCAAGAATCAAATAATTCATTGTGACATCAAGTAGCCTAAAAGGGCATGGGATGCATTGTGACACCACAGAGGTTAAGAGAAGCAAGGAAACATTGTGACGCAATGCAGGCTAACAATCTAATGATCCCTTGTGACACCAATGGGCCTAAAAGGGCCAGGGATGAATTGTTACAGCACTGGGACCAATAGATGCAAGGATCTATTATGCCACCATGGAAGCCAAGAATCAAATAATTCATTGTGACATCATGTGGCCTAAAAGGGCATGGGATGCATTGTGACACCACAGAGGTAAAGAGAAGCAAGGAACCATTGTGACCCAATGCAGGCTAACAATCTAATGATCCCTTGTGGCACCAGGGGTTATAAAAAGGGCCAGGGATGGATTGTTACAGCACGGGGACCAATAGAAGCAAGGATCTATTATGCCACCATGCAGGCCAAGAATCAAATGATTCGTTGTGACATCAAGTGGCCTAAAAGGGCATGGGATGCATTGTGACACCACAGAGGTTAAGAGAAGCACGGAACCATTGTGACCCAATGCAGGCTAACAATCTAATGATCCCTTGTGACACCAATGGACCTAAAAGGGCCAGGGATGAATTGTTACAGCACGGGGACCAATAGAAGCAAGGATCTATTATGCCACCATGGAGGCCAAGAATCAAATAATTCATTGTGACATCATGTGGCCTAAAAGGGCATGGGATGCATTGTGACAGCACAGGGGTTAAGAAAAGCAAGGATCCATTGTGACCCAATGCAGGCTAATAATCCCAGGATCCCATTTGACACCAGGGGGCGTAAAAGGGCCAGGGATGAATTGTGGCAGCATGGGGCCCAATGGAAACAAGGAACCATTATGACACCATGGAGGCCACGAATCAAATGATTCATTGTGACATCTAGTGGCCTAAAAAGGCATGGGATGCACTGTGACACCACAGAGGTTAAGAGAAGCAAGGAACCATTGTGACCCAATGCAGGCTAACAATCTAATGATCCCTTGTGGCACCAGGGGGTATAAAAAGGGCCAGGGATGGATTGTTACAGCACGGGCACCAATAGAAACAAGGATCTATTATGCCACCATGGAGGCCAAGAATCAAATAATTCATTGTGACATCAAGTGGCCTAAAAGGGCATGGGATGCATTGTGACACCACAGAGGTTAAGAGAAGCAAGGAACCATTGTGATCCAATGCTGCCTAACAATCTAAGAATCCCTTTTGACACCATGGGGCGTAAAAGGGGCAGGGATGAATTGTGACAGCATGGGGCCCAATAGAATCAAGGAACCTTTATGCCACCATGGAGGCCAAGAATCCAATAATTCATTGTGACATCAAGTGGCCTAAAAGGGCATGGGATGCATTGTGACACCACAGAGGTTAAGAGAAGCAAGGAATCATTGTGACCCAATGCAATCTAACAATCTAATGATCCCTTGTGGCACCAGGGGGTATATAAAGGGCCAGGGATGGATTCTTACAGCACGGGGACCAATAGAAACAAGGATCTATTATGCCATCGTGGAGGCCACGAATCAAATGATTCATTGTGACATCTAGTGGCCTAAAAGGGCATGGGATGCACTGTGACGCCACAGAGGTTAAGAGAAGCAAGGAACCATTGTGACCCAATGCAGGCTAACAATCTAATTATCCCTTGTTACACCAATAGGCCTAAAAGGGGCAGGGATGAATTGTGAAAGCATGAGGCCCAATATAAACCTCGTACAATTACGCCACCATGGAGGCCAAGAATCAAATGATTCATTGTGACATCAAGTGGCCTAAAAGGGCATGGGATGCATTGTGACACCACAGAGGTTAAGAGAAGCAAGGAACCATTGTGATCCAATGCAGGCTAACAATCTAATGATCCCTTGTGACACCAATGGGCCTAAAAGGGGCAGCGATGAATTGTTACATCACGGGGACAAATAGAAGCAAGGATCTATTATGACACCATGGAGGCCAAGAATCAAATAATTCATTGTGACATCATGTGGCCTAAAAGGGCATGGGATGCATTGTGACAGCACAGGGGTTAAGAAAAGCAAGGAATCATTGTGACCCAATGGAGGCTAATAATCCCAGGATCCCATTTGACACCAGGGGGCGTAAAAGGGCCAGGGATGAATTGTGTCAGCATGGGGCCCAATAGAAACAAGGAACCATTATGACACCATGGAGGCCAAGAATCAAATGATTCATTGTGACATCTAGTGGCCTAAAAGGGCATGGGATGCATTGTGACACCACAGAGGTTAAGAGAAGCAAGGAACCATTGTGACCCAATGCAGGCTAACAATCTAATGATCCCTTGTGACACCAATGGGCCTAAAAGGGGCAGGGATGTATTGTGAAAGCATGGGGCCCAATAGAAACCTCGTACAATTATGCCACCATGGAGGCCAAGAATCAAATAATTCGTTGTGACATCAAGTGGCCTAAAAGGGCATGGGATGCATTGTGACACCACAGAGGTTAAGAGAAGCAAGGAACCATTGTGACCCAATGCAGGCTAACAATCTAATGATCCCTTGTGGCTCCAGGGGGTATAAAAAGGGCCAGGGATGGATTGTTACAGCACGGGGACCAATAGAAGCAAGGATCTATTATGCCACCATGGAGGACAAGAATCAAATGATTCATTGTGACAACAAGTGGCCTAAAAGGGCATGGGATGCATTGTGACACCACAGGGGTTAAGAGAAGCAAGGAACCATTGTGATCCAATGCTGCCTAACAATCTAACAATCCCTTTTGACACCAGGGGGAGTAAAAGAGGCAGGGATCAATTGTGACAGCATGGGGCCCAATAGAATCGAGGAACCATTATGACACCATGGAGGCCAAGAATCAAATAATTCATTGTGACATCAAGTAGCCTAAAAGGGCATGGGATGCATTGTGACACCACAGAGGTTAAGAGAAGCAAGGAAACATTGTGACGCAATGCAGGCTAACAATCTAATGATCCCTTGTGACACCAATGGGCCTAAAAGGGCCAGGGATGAATTGTTACAGCACTGGGACCAATAGATGCAAGGATCTATTATGCCACCATGGAAGCCAAGAATCAAATAATTCATTGTGACATCATGTGGCCTAAAAGGGCATGGGATGCATTGTGACACCACAGAGGTAAAGAGAAGCAAGGAACCATTGTGACCCAATGCAGGCTAACAATCTATTGATCCCTTGTGACACCAATGGGCCTAAAAGGTGCAGGGATGTATTGTGAAAGCATGGGGCCCAATAGAAACCTCGTACAATTACGCCACCATGGAGGCCAAGAATCAAATGATTCATTGTGACATCAAGTGGCCTAAAAGGGCATGGGATGCATTGTGACACCACAGGGGTTAAGAGAAGCAAGGAACCATTGTGACCCAATGCAGGCTAACAATCTAAGAATCCCTTTTGACACCAGGGGGCGTAAAAGGACCACGGATGAACTCTGACAGCATGGGGACCTATAGAAGCAAGGAACCATTATGACACGATGAAGGCCTAGAATCAAATGATTCATTGTGACATCAAGTGGCCTAAAAGGGCATGGAATGCATTGTGACACCACAGAGGTTAAGAGAAGCAAGGAACCATTGTGACCCAGTGCAGGCTAACAATCTAATGATCCCTTGTGACACCAATGGGCCTAAAAGGGGCAGGGATGTATTGTGAAAGCATGGGGACAAATAGAAGCAAGGATCTATTATGACACCATGGAGGCCAAGAATCAAATGATTCATTGTGACATCAAGTGGCCTAAAAGGGCTTGGAATGCATTGTGACCGCACTGGAGTTAAGAGAAGCAAGGATCCATTGTGACCCAATAGAGGCTAATATTCCCAGGATCCCATTTGACACCAGGGGGCGTAAAAGGGCCAGGGATGAATTGTGACAGCATGGGGCCCAATAGAAACAAGGAACCATTATGACACCATGAAGGCCAAGAATCAAATGATTCATTGTGACATCTAGTGGCCTAAAAGGGCATGGGATGCATTGTGACACCACAGAGGTTAAGAGAAGCAAGGAACCATTGTGACCCAATGCAGGCTAACAATCTAATGATCCCTTGTGACACCAATGGGCCTAAAAGGGGCAGGGATGAATTGTGAATGCATGGGGCCCAAGTAAAACCTGGTACAATTATGCCACCATGGAGGCCAAGAATCAAATGATTCATTGTGACATCAAGTGGCCTAAAAGGGCATGGGATGCATTGTGACACCACAGGGGTTAAGAGAAGCAAGGAACCATTGTGACCCAATGCAGGCTAACAATCTAATAATCCCTTGTGGCACCAGGCGGCGCAAAAGGACCACGGATGAACTCTGACAGCATGGGGACCTATAGAAGCAAGGAACCATTATGACACCATGAAGGCCTAGAATCAAATGGTTCATTGTAAGTCCAAGTGGCCTAAAAGGGCTTGGAATGCAATGTGACACCACAGAGGTTAAGAGAAGCAAGGATCCATTGTGACCCAATGGAGGCTAATAATCCCAGGATCCCATTTGACACCAGGGGGCGTAAAAGGGCCAGGGATGAATTGTGACAGCATGGGGCCCAATAGAAACAAGGAACCATTATGACACCATGGAGGCCAAGAATCAAATGATTCATTGTGACATCTAGTGGCCTAAAAGGGCATGGGATGCATTGTGACACCACAGAGGTTAAGAGAAGCAAGGAACCATTGTGACCCAATGCAGGCTAACAATCTAATGATCCCTTGTGACACCAATGGGCCTAAAAGGGGCAGGGATGATTTGTGAAAGCATGGGGCCCCAGTAAAACCTGGTACAATTATGCCACCATGGAGGCCAAGAATCAAATGATTCCTTGTGACATCAAGTGGCCTAAAAGGGCATGGGATGCATTGTGACACCACAGGGGTTAAGAGAAGCAAGGAACCATTGTGACCCAATGCAGGCTAACAATCTAAGAATCCCTTTTGACACCAGGGGGCGCAAAAGGACCACGGATGAACTCTGACAGCATGGGGAGCTATAGAAGCAAGGAACCATTATGACACCATGAAGGCCAAGAATCAAATGGTTCATTGTAAGACCAAGTGGCCTAAAAGCGCTTGGAATGCATTGTGACACCACAGAGGTTAAGAGAAGCAAGGAACCATTGTGACCCAATGCAGGCTAACAATCTAATGATCCCTTGTGGCTCCAGGGGGTATAAAAAGGGCCAGGGATGGATTGTTACAGCACGGGGACCAATAGAAGCAAGGATCTATTATGCCACCATGGAGGACAAGAATCAAATGATTCATTGTGACATCTAGTGGCCTAAAAGGGCATGGGATGCATTGTGACACCACAGGGGTTAAGAGAAGCAAGGAACCATTGTGATCCAATGCTGCCTAACAATCTAAGAATCCCTTTTGACACCAGGGGGAGTAAAAGAGGCAGGGATCAATTGTGACAGCATGGGGCCCAATAGAATCGAGGAACCATTATGACACCATGGAGGCCAAGAATCAAATAATTCATTGTGACATCAAGTAGCCTAAAAGGGCATGGGATGCATTGTGACACCACAGAGGTTAAGAGAAGCAAGGAAACATTGTGACGCAATGCAGGCTAACAATCTAATGATCCCTTGTGACACCAATGGGCCTAAAAGGGCCAGGGATGAATTGTTACAGCACTGCGACCAATAGATGCAAGGATCTATTATGCCACCATGGAAGCCAAGAATCAAATAATTCATTGTGACATCATGTGGCCTAAAAGGGCATGGGATGCATTGTGACACCACAGAGGTAAAGAGAAGCAAGGAACCATTGTGACCCAATGCAGGCTAACAATCTAATGATCCCTTGTGGCACCAGGGGTTATAAAAAGGGCCAGGGATGGATTGTTACAGCACGGGGACCAATAGAAGCAAGGATCTATTATGCCACCATGCAGGCCAAGAATCAAATGATTCGTTGTGACATCAAGTGGCCTAAAAGGTCATGGGATGCATTGTGACACCACAGAGGTTAAGAGAAGCACGGAACCATTGTGACCCAATGCAGGCTAACAATCTAATGATCCCTTGTGACACCAATGGACCTAAAAGGGCCAGGGATGAATTGTTACAGCACGGGGACCAATAGAAGCAAGGATCTATTATGCCACCATGGAGGCCAAGAATCAAATAATTCATTGTGACATCATGTGGCCTAAAAGGGCATGGGATGCATTGTGACAGCACAGGGGTTAAGAAAAGCAAGGATCCATTGTGACCCAATGCAGGCTAATAATCCCAGGATCCCATTTGACACCAGGGGGCGTAAAAGGGCCAGGGATGAATTGTGGCAGCATGGGGCCCAATGGAAACAAGGAAACATTATGACACCATGGAGGCCACGAATCAAATGATTCATTGTGACATCTAGTGGCCTAAAAAGGCATGGGATGCACTGTGACACCACAGAGGTTAAGAGAAGCAAGGAACCATTGTGACCCAATGCAGGCTAACAATCTAATGATCCCTTGTGGCACCAGGGGGTATAAAAAGGGCCAGGGATGGATTGTTACAGCACGGGCACCAATAGAAACAAGGATCTATTATGCCACCATGGAGGCCAAGAATCAAATAATTCATTGTGACATCAAGTGGCCTAAAAGGGCATGGGATGCATTGTGACACCACAGGGGTTAAGAGAAGCAAGGAACCATTGTGACCCAATGCAGGCTAACAATCTAAGAATCCCTTTTGACACCAGGGGGCGTAAAAGGACCACGGATGAACTCTGACAGCATGGGGACCTATAGAAGCAAGGAACCATTATGACACGATGAAGGCCTAGAATCAAATGATTCATTGTGACATCAAGTGGCCTAAAAGGGCATGGAATGCATTGTGACACCACAGAGGTTAAGAGAAGCAAGGAACCATTGTGACCCAGTGCAGGCTAACAATCTAATGATCCCTTGTGACACCAATGGGCCTAAAAGGGGCAGGGATGTATTGTGAAAGCATGGGGAAAATAGAAGCAAGGATCTATTATGACACCATGGAGGCCAAGAATCAAATGATTCATTGTGACATCAAGTGGCCTAAAAGGGCTTGGAATGCATTGTGACCGCACTGGAGTTAAGAGAAGCAAGGATCCATTGTGACCCAATGGAGGCTAATATTCCCAGGATCCCATTTGACACCAGGGGGCGTAAAAGGGCCAGGGATGAATTGTGACAGCATGGGGCCCAATAGAAACAAGGAACCATTATGACACCATGAAGGCCAAGAATCAAATGATTCATTGTGACATCAAGTGGCCTAAAAGGGCATGGGATGCATTGTGACACCACAGGGGTTAAGAGAAGCAAGGAACCATTGTGACCCAATGCAGGCTAACAATCTAATGATCCCTTGTGACACCAATGGGCCTAAAAGGGGCAGGGATGTATTGTGAAAGCATGGGGACAAATAGAAGCAAGGATCTATTATGACACCATGGAGGCCAAGAATCAAATAATTCATTGTGACATCATGTGGCCTAAAAGGGCATGGGATGCATTGTGACAGCACAGGGGTTAAGAAAAGCAAGGATCCATTGTGACCCAATGGAGGCTAATAATCCCAGGATCCCATTTGACACCAGGGGGCGTAAAAGGGCCAGGGATGAATTGTGTCAGCATGGGGCCCAATAGAAACAAGGAACCATTATGACACCATGGAGGCCAAGAATCAAATGATTCATTGTGACATCTAGTGGCCTAAAAGGGCATGGGATGCATTGTGACACCACAGAGGTTAAGAGAAGCAAGGAACCATTGTGACCCAATGCAGGCTAACAATCTAATGATCCCTTGTGACACCAATGGGCCTAAAAGGGGCAGGGATGAATTGTGAATGCATGGGGCCCCAGTAAAACCTGGTACAATTATGCCACCATGGAGGCCAAGAATCAAATGATTCATTGTGACATCAAGTGGCCTAAAAGGGCATGGGATGCATTGTGACACCAGAGGGGTTAAGAGAAGCAAGGAACCATTGTGACCCAATGCAGGCTAACAATCTAATAATCCCTTGTGGCACCAGGCGGCGCAAAAGTACCACGGATGAACTCTGACAGCATGGGGACCTATAGAAGCAAGGAACCATTATGACACCATGAAGGCCTAGAATCAAATGGTTCATTGTAAGTCCAAGTGGCCTAAAAGGGCTTGGAATGCAATGTGACACCACAGAGGTTAAGAGAAGCAAGGATCCATTGTGACCCAATGGAGGCTAATAATCCCAGGATCCCATTTGACACCAGGGGGCGTAAAAGGGCCAGGGATGAATTGTGACAGCATGGGGCCCAATAGAAACAAGGAACCATTATGACACCATGGAGGCCAAGAATCAAATGATTCATTGTGACATCTAGTGGCCTAAAAGGGCATGGGATGCATTGTGACACCACAGAGGTTAAGAGAAGCAAGGAACCATTGTGACCCAATGCAGGCTAACAATCTAATGATCCCTTGTGACACCAATGGGCCTAAAAGGGGCAGGGATGATTTGTGAAAGCATGGGGCCCCAGTAAAACCTGGTACAATTATGCCACCATGGAGGCCAAGAATCAAATGATTCCTTGTGACATCAAGTGGCCTAAAAGGGCATGGGATGCATTGTGACACCACAGGGGTTAAGAGAAGCAAGGAACCATTGTGACCCAATGCTGCCTAACAATCTAAGAATCCCTTTTGACACCATGGGGCGTAAAAGGACCACGGATGAACTCTGACAGCATGGGGCCCAATAGAATCAAGGAACCATTATGCCACCATGGAGGCCAAGAATCCAATAATTCATTGTGACATCAAGTGGCCTAAAAGGGCATGGGATGCATTGTGACACCACAGAGGTTAAGAGAAGCAAGGAATCATTGTGACCCAATGCAGGCTAACAATCTAATGATCCCTTGTGGCACCAGGGGGTATATAAAGGTCCAGGGATGGATTGTTACAGCACGGGGACCAATAGAAACAAGGATCTATTATGCCATCGTGGAGGCCACGAATCAAATGATTCATTGTGACATCTAGTGGCCTAAAAGGGCATGGGATGCACTGTGACGCCACAGAGGTTAAGAGAAGCAAGGAACCATTGTGACCCAATGCAGGCTAACAATCTAATGATCCCTTGTTACACCAATGGGCCTAAAAGGGGCAGGGATGAATTGTGAAAGCATGGGGCCCAATAGAAACCTCGTACAATTACGCCACCATGGAGGCCAAGAATCAAATGATTCATTGTGACATCAAGTGGCCTAAAAGGGCATGGGATGCATTGTGACACCACAGGGGTTAAGAGAAGCAAGGAACCATTGTGACCCAGTGCAGGCTAACAATCTAATGATCCCTTGTGGCTCCAGGGGGTATAAAAAGGGCCAGGGATGGATTCTTACAGCACGGGGACCAATAGAAGCAAGGATCTATTATGCCACCATGGAGGACAAGAATCAAATGATTCATTGTGACAACAAGTGGCCTAAAAGGGCATGGGATGCATTGTGACACCACAGGGGTTAAGAGAAGCAAGGAACCATTGTGATCCAATGCTGCCTAACAAACTAAGAATCCCTTTTGACACCAGGGGGAGTAAAAGAGGCAGGGATCAATTGTGACAGCATGGGGCCCAATAGAATCGAGGAACCATTATGACACCATGGAGGCCAAGAATCAAATAATTCATTGTGACATCAAGTGGCCTAAAAGGGCATGGGATGCTTTGTGACACCACAGGGGTTAAGAGAAGCAAGGAACCATTGTGACCCAATGCAGGCTAACAATCTATTGATCCCTTGTGACACCAATGGGCCTAAAAGGGGCAGGGATGTATTGTGAAAGCATGGGGCCCAATAGAAACCTCGTAAAATTACGCCACCATGGAGGCCAAGAATCAAATGATTCATTGTGACATCAAGTGGCCTAAAAGGGCATGGGATGCATTGTGACACCACAGGGGTTAAGAGAAGCAAGGAACCATTGTGACCCAATGCAGGCTAACAATCTAAGAATCCCTTTTGACACCAGGGGGCGTAAAAGGACCACGGATGAACTCTGACAGCATGGGGACCTATAGAAGCAAGGAACCATTATGACACGATGAAGGCCTAGAATCAAATGATTCATTGTGACATCAAGTGGCCTAAAAGGGCATGGGATGCATTGTGACACCACAGAGGTTAAGAGAAGCAAGGAACCATTGTGACCCAGTGCAGGCTAACAATCTAATGATCCCTTGTGGCACCAGGGCGTATAAAAAGGGCCAGGGATGGATTGTTACAGCACGGGGACCAATAGAAGCAAGGATCTATTATGCCACCGTGGAGGCCAAGAATCAAATGATTCATTGTGACATCAAGTGGCCTAAAAGGGCTTGGAATGCATTGTGACCGCACTGGAGTTAAGAGAAGCAAGGATCCATTGTGACCCAATGGAGGCTAATATTCCCAGGATCCCATTTGACACCCGGGGGCGTAAAAGGGCCAGGGATGAATTGTGACAGCATGGGGCCCAATAGAAACAAGGAACCATTATGACACCATGAAGGCCAAGAATCAAATGATTCATTGTGACATCAAGTGGCCTAAAAGGGCATGGGATGCATTGTGACACCACAGAGGTTAAGAGAAGCAAGGAACCATTGTGACCCAATGCAGGCTAACAATCTAATGATCCCTTGTGACACCAATGGGCCTAAAAGGGGCAGGGATGTATTGTGAAAGCATGGGGCCCAATAGAAACCTCGTAAAATTACGCCACCATGGAGGCCAAGAATCAAATGATTCGTTGTGACATCAAGTGGCCTAAAAGGGCATGGGATGCATTGTGACACCACAGAGGTTAAGAGAAGCACGGAACCATTGTGACCCAATGCAGGCTAACAATCTAATGATCCCTTGTGACACCAATGGACCTAAAAGGGCCAGGGATGAATTGTTACAGCACGGGGACCAATAGAAGCAAGGATCTATTATGCCACCATGGAGGCCAAGAATCAAATAATTCATTGTGACATCATGTGGCCTAAAAGGGCATGGGATGCATTGTGACAGCACAGGGGTTAAGAAAAGCAAGGATCCATTGTGACCCAATGGAGGCTAATAATCCCAGGATCCCATTTGACACCAGGGGGCGTAAAAGGGCCAGGGATGAATTGTGTCAGCATGGGGCCCAATAGAAACAAGGAACCATTATGACACCATGGAGGCCAAGAATCAAATGATTCATTGTGACATCTAGTGGCCTAAAAGGGCATGGGATGCATTGTGACACCACAGAGGTTAAGAGAAGCAAGGAACCATTGTGACCCAATGCAGGCTAACAATCTAATGATCCCTTGTGACACCAATGGGCCTAAAAGGGGCAGGGATGAATTGTGAATGCATGGGGCCCAAGTAAAACCTGGTACAATTATGCCACCATGGAGGCCAAGAATCAAATAATTCATTGTGACATCAAGTGGCCTAAAAGGGCATGGGATGCATTGTGACACCACAGGGGTTAAGAGAAGCAAGGATCCATTGTGACCCAATGCAGGCTAACAATCTAATAATCCCTTGTGGCACCAGGCAGCGCAAAAGGACCACGGATGAACTCTGACAGCATGGGGACCTATAGAAGTAAGGAACCATTATGACACCATGAAGGCCTAGAATCAAATGGTTCATTGTAAGTCCAAGTGGCCTAAAAGGGCTTGGAATGCAATGTGACACCACAGAGGTTAAGAGAAGCAAGGATCCATTGTGACCCAATGGAGGCTAATAATCCCAGGATCCCATTTGACACAAGGGGGCGTAAAAGGGCCAGGGATGAATTGTGACAGCATGGGGCCCAATAGAAACAAGGAACCATTATGACACCATGGAGGCCAAGAATCAAATGATTCATTGTGACATCTAGTGGCCTAAAAGGGCATGGGATGCATTGTGACACCACAGAGGTTAAGAGAAGCAAGGAACCATTGTGACCCAATGCAGGCTAACAATCTAATGATCCCTTGTGACACCAATGGGCCTAAAAGGGGCAGGGATGATTTGTGAAAGCATGGGGCCCCAGTAAAACCTGGTACAATTATGCCACCATGGAGGCCAAGAATCAAATGATTCATTGTGACAACAAGTGGCCTAAAAGGGCATGGGATGCATTGTGACACCACAGGGGTTAAGAGAAGCAAGGATCCATTGTGACCCAATGGAGGGTAATAATCCCAGGTTCCCATTTGACACCAGGGGGCGTAAAAGGTCCAGGGATGAATTGTGACAGCATGGAGCCCAATAGAAACAAGGAACCATTATGCCACCATGGAGGCCAAGAATCCAATAATTCATTGTGACATCAAGTGGCCTAAAAGGGCATGGGATGCATTGTGACACCACAGAGGTTAAGAGAAGCAAGGAATCATTGTGACCCAATGCAGGCTAACAATCTAATGATCCCTTGTGGCACCAGGGGGTATATAAAGGGCCAGGGATGGATTGTTACAGCACGGGGACCAATAGAAACAAGGATCTATTATGCCATCGTGGAGGCCACGAATCAAATGATTCATTGTGACATCTAGTGGCCTAAAAGGGCATGGGATGCACTGTGACGCCACAGAGGTTAAGAGAAGCAAGGATCCATTGTGACCCAATGCAGGCTAACAATCTAATTATCCCTTGTTACACCAATGGGCCTAAAAGGGGCAGGGATGAATTGTGAAAGCATGGGGCCCAATAGAAACCTCGTACAATTACGCCACCATGGAGGCCAAGAATCAAATGATTCATTGTGGCATCAAGTGGCCTAAAAGGGCATGGGATGCATTGTGACACCACAGGGGTTAAGAGAAGCAAGGAACCATTGTGACCCAGTGCAGGCTAACAATCTAATGATCCCTTGTGACACCAATGGGCCTAAAAGGGGCAGCGATGAATTGTTACATCACGGGGACAAATAGAAGCAAGGATCTATTATGACACCATGGAGGCCAAGAATCAAATAATTCATTGTGACATCATGTGGCCTAAAAGGGCATGGGATGCATTGTGACAGCACAGGGGTTAAGAAAAGCAAGGAATCATTGTGACCCAATGGAGGCTAATAATCCCAGGATCCCATTTGACACCAGGGGGCGTAAAAGGGCCAGGGATGAATTGTGTCAGCATGGGGCCCAATAGAAACAAGGAACCATTATGACACCATGGAGGCCAAGAATCAAATGATTCATTGTGACATCTAGTGGCCTAAAAGGGCATGGGATGCATTGTGACACCACAGAGGTTAAGAGAAGCAAGGAACCATTGTGACCCAATGCAGGCTAACAATCTAATGATCCCTTGTGACACCAATGGGCCTAAAAGGGGCAGGGATGAATTGTGAAAGCATGGGGCCCAATAGAAACCTCGTACAATTATGCCACCATGGAGGCCAAGAATCAAATGATTCGTTGTGACATCAAGTGGCCTAAAAGGGCATGGGATGCATTGTGACACCACAGAGGTTAAGAGAAGCAAGGAACCATTGTGACCCAATGCAGGCTAACAATCTAATGATCCCTTGTGGCTCCAGGGGGTATAAAAAGGGCCAGGGATGGATTGTTACAGCACGGGGACCAATAGAAGCAAGGATCTATTATGCCACCATGGAGGACAAGAATCAAATGATTCATTGTGACAACAAGTGGCCTAAAAGGGCATGGGATGCATTGTGACACCACAGGGGTTAAGAGAAGCAAGGAACCATTGTGATCCAATGCTGCCTAACAATCTAAGAATCCCTTTTGACACCAGGGGGAGTAAAAGAGGCAGGGATCAATTGTGACAGCATGGGGCCCAATAGAATCGAGGAACCATTATGACACCATGGAGGCCAAGAATCAAATAATTCATTGTGACATCAAGTGGCCTAAAAGGGCATGGGATGCTTTGTGACACCACAGGGGTTAAGAGAAGCAAGGAACCATTGTGACCCAATGCAGGCTAACAATCTATTGATCCCTTGTGACACCAATGGGCCTAAAAGGGGCAGGGATGTATTGTGAAACCATGGGGCCCAAGAGAAACCTCGTACAATTACGCCACCATGGAGGCCAAGAATCAAATGATTCATTGTGACATCAAGTGGCCTAAAAGGGCATGGGATGCATTGTGACACCACAGGGGTTAAGAGAAGCAAGGAACCATTGTGACCCAATGCAGGCTAACAATCTAAGAATCCCTTTTGACACCAGGGGGCGTAAAAGGACCACGGATGAACTCTGACAGCATGGGGACCTATAGAAGCAAGGAACCATTATGACACGATGAAGGCCTAGAATCAAATGATTCATTGTGACATCAAGTGGCCTAAAAGGGCATGGGATGCATTGTGACACCACAGAGGTTAAGAGAAGCAAGGAACCATTGTGACCCAGTGCAGGCTAACAATCTAATGATCCCTTGTGGCACCAGGGCGTATAAAAAGGGCCAGGGATGGATTGTTACAGCACGGGGACCAATAGAAGCAAGGATCTATTATGCCACCGTGGAGGCCAAGAATCAAATGATTCATTGTGACATCAAGTGGCCTAAAAGGGCTTGGAATGCATTGTGACCGCACTGGAGTTAAGAGAAGCAAGGATCCATTGTGACCCAATGGAGGCTAATATTCCCAGGATCCCATTTGACACCCGGGGGCGTAAAAGGGCCAGGGATGAATTGTGACAGCATGGGGCCCAATAGAAACAAGGAACCATTATGACACCATGAAGGCCAAGAATCAAATGATTCATTGTGACATCAAGTGGCCTAAAAGGGCATGGGATGAATTGTGACACCACAGAGGTTAAGAGAAGCAAGGAACCATTGTGACCCAATGCAGGCTAACAATCTAATGATCCCTTGTGACACCAATGGGCCTAAAAGGGGCAGGGATGTATTGTGAAAGCATGGGGCCCAATAGAAACCTCGTAAAATTACGCCACCATGGAGGCCAAGAATCAAATGATTCGTTGTGACATCAAGTGGCCTAAAAGGGCATGGGATGCATTGTGACACCACAGAGGTTAAGAGAAGCACGGAACCATTGTGACCCAGTGCAGGCTAACAATCTAATGATCCCTTGTGACACCAATGGACCTAAAAGGGCCAGGGATGAATTGTTACAGCACGGGGACCAATAGAAGCAAGGATCTATTATGCCACCATGGAGGCCAAGAATCAAATAATTCATTGTGACATCATGTGGCCTAAAAGGGCATGGGATGCATTGTGACAGCACAGGGGTTAAGAAAAGCAAGGATCCATTGTGACCCAATGGAGGCTAATAATCCCAGGATCCCATTTGACACCAGGGGGCGTAAAAGGGCCAGGGATGAATTGTGTCAGCATGGGGCCCAATAGAAACAAGGAACCATTATGACACCATGGAGGCCAAGAATCAAATGATTCATTGTGACATCTAGTGGCCTAAAAGGGCATGGGATGCATTGTGACACCACAGAGGTTAAGAGAAGCAAGGAACCATTGTGACCCAATGCAGGCTAACAATCTAATGATCCCTTGTGACACCAATGGGCCTAAAAGGGGCAGGGATGAATTGTGAATGCATGGGGCCCAAGTAAAACCTGGTACAATTATGCCACCATGGAGGCCAAGAATCAAATGATTCATTGTGACATCAAGTGGCCTAAAAGGGCATGGGATGCATTGTGACACCACAGGGGTTAAGAGAAGCAAGGATCCATTGTGACCCAATGCAGGCTAACAATCTAATAATCCCTTGTGGCACCAGGCAGCGCAAAAGGACCACGGATGAACTCTGACAGCATGGGGACCTATAGAAGCAAGGAACCATTATGACACCATGAAGGCCTAGAATCAAATGGTTCATTGTAAGTCCAAGTGGCCTAAAAGGGCTTGGAATGCAATGTGACACCACAGAGGTTAAGAGAAGCAAGGATCCATTGTGACCCAATGGAGGCTAATAATCCCAGGATCCCATTTGACACCAGGGGGCGTAAAAGGGCCAGGGATGAATTGTGACAGCATGGGGCCCAATAGAAACAAGGAACCATTATGACACCATGGAGGCCAAGAATCAAATGATTCATTGTGACATCTAGTGGCCTAAAAGGGCATGGGATGCATTGTGACACCACAGAGGTTAAGAGAAGCAAGGAACCATTGTGACCCAATGCAGGCTAACAATCTAATGATCCCTTGTGACACCAATGGGCCTAAAAGGGGCAGGGATGATTTGTGAAAGCATGGGGCCCCAGTAAAACCTGGTACAATTATGCCACCATGGAGGCCAAGAATCAAATGATTCATTGTGACAACAAGTGGCCTAAAAGGGCATGGGATGCATTGTGACACCACAGGGGTTAAGAGAAGCAAGGATCCATTGTGACCCAATGGAGGGTAATAATCCCAGGTTCCCATTTGACACCAGGGGGCGTAAAAGGTCCAGGGATGAATTGTGACAGCATGGAGCCCAATAGAAACAAGGAACCATTATGCCACCATGGAGGCCAAGAATCCAATAATTCATTGTGACATCAAGTGGCCTAAAAGGGCATGGGATGCATTGTGACACCACAGAGGTTAAGAGAAGCAAGGAATCATTGTGACCCAATGCAGGCTAACAATCTAATGATCCCTTGTGGCACCAGGGGGTATATAAAGGGCCAGGGATGGATTGTTACAGCACGGGGACCAATAGAAACAAGGATCTATTATGCCATCGTGGAGGCCACGAATCAAATGATTCATTGTGACATCTAGTGGCCTAAAAGGGCATGGGATGCACTGTGACGCCACAGAGGTTAAGAGAAGCAAGGATCCATTGTGACCCAATGCAGGCTAACAATCTAATTATCCCTTGTTACACCAATGGGCCTAAAAGGGGCAGGGATGAATTGTGAAAGCATGGGGCCCAATAGAAACCTCGTACAATTACGCCACCATGGAGGCCAAGAATCAAATGATTCATTGCGGCATCAAGTGGCCTAAAAGGGCATGGGATGCATTGTGACACCACAGGGGTTAAGAGAAGCACGGAACCATTGTGACCCAGTGCAGGCTAACAATCTAATGATCCCTTGTGACACCAATGGGCCTAAAAGGGGCAGCGATGAATTGTTACATCACGGGGACAAATAGAAGCAAGGATCTATTATGACACCATGGAGGCCAAGAATCAAATAATTCATTGTGACATCATGTGGCCTAAAAGGGCATGGGATGCATTGTGACAGCACAGGGGTTAAGAAAAGCAAGGAATCATTGTGACCCAATGGAGGCTAATAATCCCAGGATCCCATTTGACACCAGGGGGCGTAAAAGGGCCAGGGATGAATTGTGTCAGCATGGGGCCCAATAGAAACAAGGAACCATTATGACACCATGGAGGCCAAGAATCAAATGATTCATTGTGACATCTAGTGGCCTAAAAGGGCATGGGATGCATTGTGACACCACAGAGGTTAAGAGAAGCAAGGAACCATTGTGACCCAATGCAGGCTAACAATCTAATGATCCCTTGTGACACCAATGGGCCTAAAAGGGGCAGGGATGAATTGTGAAAGCATGGGGCCCAATAGAAACCTCGTACAATTATGCCACCATGGAGGCCAAGAATCAAATGATTCGTTGTGACATCAAGTGGCCTAAAAGGGCATGGGATGCATTGTGACACCACAGAGGTTAAGAGAAGCAAGGAATCATTGTGACCCAATGCAGGCTAACAATCTAATGATCCCTTGTGGCTCCAGGGGGTATAAAAAGGGCCAGGGATGGATTGTTACAGCACGGGGACCAATAGAAGCAAGGATCTATTATGCCACCATGGAGGACAAGAATCAAATGATTCATTGTGACAACAAGTGGCCTAAAAGGGCATGGGATGCATTGTGACACCACAGGGGTTAAGAGAAGCAAGGAACCATTGTGATCCAATGCTGCCTAACAATCTAAGAATCCCTTTTGACACCAGGGGGAGTAAAAGAGGCAGGGATCAATTGTGACAGCATGGGGCCCAATAGAATCGAGGAACCATTATGACACCATGGAGGCCAAGAATCAAATAATTCATTGTGACATCAAGTGGCCTAAAAGGGCATGGGATGCTTTGTGACACCACAGGGGTTAAGAGAAGCAAGGAAGCATTGTGACCCAATGCAGGCTAACAATCTATTGATCCCTTGTGACACCAATGGGCCTAAAAGGGGCAGGGATGTATTGTGAAACCATGGGGCCCAAGAGAAACCTCGTACAATTACGCCACCATGGAGGCCAAGAATCAAATGATTCATTGTGACATCAAGTGGCCTAAAAGGGCATGGGATGCATTGTGACACCACAGGGGTTAAGAGAAGCAAGGAACCATTGTGACCCAATGCAGGCTAACAATCTAAGAATCCCTTTTGACACCAGGGGGCGTAAAAGGACCACGGATGAACTCTGACAGCATGGGGACCTATAGAAGCAAGGAACCATTATGACACGATGAAGGCCTAGAATCAAATGATTCATTGTGACATCAAGTGGCCTAAAAGGGCATGGAATGCATTGTGACACCACAGAGGTTAAGAGAAGCAAGGAACCATTGTGACCCAGTGCAGGCTAACAATCTAATGATCCCTTGTGGCACCAGGGCGTACAAAAAGGGCCAGGGATGGATTGTTACAGCACGGGGACCAATAGAAGCAAGGATCTATTATGCCACCGTGGAGGCCAAGAATCAAATGATTCATTGTGACATCTAGTGGCCTAAAAGGGCATGGGATGCATTGTGACACCACAGAGGTTAAGAGAAGCAAGGAACCATTGTGACCCAATGCAGGCTAACAATCTAATGATCCCTTGTGACACCAATGGGCCTAAAAGGGGCAGGGATGAATTGTGAATGCATGGGGCCCAAGTAAAACCTGGTACAATTATGCCACCATGGAGGCCAAGAATCAAATGATTCATTGTGACATCTAGTGGCCTAAAAGGGCATGGGATGCATTGTGACACCACAGAGGTTAAGAGAAGCAAGGAACCATTGTGACCCAATGCAGGCTAACAATCTAATGATCCCTTGTGACACCAATGGGCCTAAAAGGGGCAGGGATGATTTGTGAAAGCATGGGGCCCCAGTAAAACCTGGTACAATTATGCCACCATGGAGGCCAAGAATCAAATGATTCATTGTGACAACAAGTGGCCTAAAAGGGCATGGGATGCATTGTGACACCACAGGGGTTAAGAGAAGCAAGGATCCATTGTGACCCAATGGAGGGTAATAATCCCAGGTTCCCATTTGAAACCAGGGGGCGTAAAAGGTCCAGGGATGAATTGTGACAGCATGGAGCCCAATAGAAACAAGGAACCATTATGCCACCATGGAGGCCAAGAATCCAATAATTCATTGTGACATCAAGTGGCCTAAAAGGGCATGGGATGCATTGTGACACCACAGAGGTTAAGAGAAGCAAGGAATCATTGTGACCCAATGCAGGCTAACAATCTAATGATCCCTTGTGGCACCAGGGGGTATATAAAGGGCCAGGGATGGATTGTTACAGCACGGGGACCAATAGAAACAAGGATCTATTATGCCATCGTGGAGGCCACGAATCAAATGATTCATTGTGACATCTAGTGGCCTAAAAGGGCATGGGATGCACTGTGACGCCACAGAGGTTAAGAGAAGCAAGGATCCATTGTGACCCAATGCAGGCTAACAATCTAATTATCCCTTGTTACACCAATGGGCCTAAAAGGGGCAGGGATGAATTGTGAAAGCATGGGGCCCAATAGAAACCTCGTACAATTACGCCACCATGGAGGCCAAGAATCAAATGATTCATTGTGGCATCAAGTGGCCTAAAAGGGCATGGGATGCATTGTGACACCACAGGGGTTAAGAGAAGCAAGAAACCATTGTGACCCAGTGCAGGCTAACAATCTAATGATCCCTTGTGACACCAATGGGCCTAAAAGGGGCAGCGATGAATTGTTACATCACGGGGACAAATAGAAGCAAGGATCTATTATGACACCATGGAGGCCAAGAATCAAATAATTCATTGTGACATCATGTGGCCTAAAAGGGCATGGGATGCATTGTGACAGCACAGGGGTTAAGAAAAGCAAGGAATCATTGTGACCCAATGGAGGCTAATAATCCCAGGATCCCATTTGACACCAGGGGGCGTAAAAGGGCCAGGGATGAATTGTGTCAGCATGGGGCCCAATAGAAACAAGGAACCATTATGACACCATGGAGGCCAAGAATCAAATGATTCATTGTGACATCTAGTGGCCTAAAAGGGCATGGGATGCATTGTGACACCACAGAGGTTAAGAGAAGCAAGGAACCATTGTGACCCAATGCAGGCTAACAATCTAATGATCCCTTGTGACACCAATGGGCCTAAAAGGGGCAGGGATGAATTGTGAAAGCATGGGGCCCAATAGAAACCTCGTACAATTATGCCACCATGGAGGCCAAGAATCAAATGATTCGTTGTGACATCAAGTGGCCTAAAAGGGCATGGGATGCATTGTGACACCACAGAGGTTAAGAGAAGCAAGGAACCATTGTGACCCAATGCAGGCTAACAATCTAATGATCCCTTGTGGCTCCAGGGGGTATAAAAAGGGCCAGGGATGGATTGTTACAGCACGGGGACCAATAGAAGCAAGGATCTATTATGCCACCATGGAGGACAAGAATCAAATGATTCATTGTGACAACAAGTGGCCTAAAAGGGCATGGGATGCATTGTGACACCACAGGGGTTAAGAGAAGCAAGGAACCATTGTGATCCAATGCTGCCTAACAATCTAAGAATCCCTTTTGACACCAGGGGGAGTAAAAGAGGCAGGGATCAATTGTGACAGCATGGGGCCCAATAGAATCGAGGAACCATTATGACACCATGGAGGCCAAGAATCAAATAATTCATTGTGACATCAAGTGGCCTAAAAGGGCATGGGATGCTTTGTGACACCACAGGGGTTAAGAGAAGCAAGGAAGCATTGTGACCCAATGCAGGCTAACAATCTATTGATCCCTTGTGACACCAATGGGCCTAAAAGGGGCAGGGATGTATTGTGAAACCATGGGGCCCAAGAGAAACCTCGTACAATTACGCCACCATGGAGGCCAAGAATCAAATGATTCATTGTGACATCAAGTGGCCTAAAAGGGCATGGGATGCATTGTGACACCACAGGGGTTAAGAGAAGCAAGGAACCATTGTGACCCAATGCAGGCTAACAATCTAAGAATCCCTTTTGACACCAGGGGGCGTAAAAGGACCACGGATGAACTCTGACAGCATGGGGACCTATAGAAGCAAGGAACCATTATGACACGATGAAGGCCTAGAATCAAATGATTCATTGTGACATCAAGTGGCCTAAAAGGGCATGGAATGCATTGTGACACCACAGAGGTTAAGAGAAGCAAGGAACCATTGTGACCCAGTGCAGGCTAACAATCTAATGATCCCTTGTGGCACCAGGGCGTATAAAAAGGGCCAGGGATGGATTGTTACAGCACGGGGACCAATAGAAGCAAGGATCTATTATGCCACCGTGGAGGCCAAGAATCAAATGATTCATTGTGACATCAAGTGGCCTAAAAGGGCTTGGAATGCATTGTGACCGCACTGGAGTTAAGAGAAGCAAGGATCCATTGTGACCCAATGGAGGCTAATATTCCCAGGATCCCATTTGACACCCGGGGGCGTAAAAGGGCCAGGGATGAATTGTGTCAGCATGGGGCCCAATAGAAACAAGGAACCATTATGACACCATGGACGCCAAGAATCAAATGATTCATTGTGACATCTAGTGGCCTAAAAGGGCATGGGATGCATTGTGACACCACAGAGGTTAAGAGAAGCAAGGAACCATTGTGACCCAATGCAGGCTAACAATCTAATGATCCCTTGTGACACCAATGGGCCTAAAAGGGGCAGGGATGAATTGTGAATGCATGGGGCCCAAGTAAAACCTGGTACAATTATGCCACCATGGAGGCCAAGAATCAAATGATTCATTGTGACATCAAGTGGCCTAAAAGGGCATGGGATGCATTGTGACACCACAGGGGTTAAGAGAAGCAAGGATCCATTGTGACCCAATGCAGGCTAACAATCTAATAATCCCTTGTGGCACCAGGCGGCGCAAAAGGACCACGGATGAACTCTGACAGCATGGGGTCCTATAGAAGCAAGGATCCATTATGACACCATGAAGGCCTAGAATCAAATGGTTCATTGTAAGTCCAAGTGGCCTAAAAGGGCTTGGAATGCAATGTGACACCACAGAGGTTAAGAGAAGCAAGGATCCATTGTGACCCAATGGAGGCTAATAATCCCAGGATCCCATTTGACACCAGGGGGCGTAAAAGGCCCAGGGATGAATTGTGACAGCATGGGGCCCAATAGAAACAAGGAACCATTATGACACCATGGAGGCCAAGAATCAAATGATTCATTGTGACATCTAGTGGCCTAAAAGGGCATGGGATGCATTGTGACACCACAGAGGTTAAGAGAAGCAAGGAACCATTGTGACCCAATGCAGGCTAACAATCTATTGATCCCTTGTGACACCAATGGGCCTAAAAGGGGCAGGGATGTATTGTGAAACCATGGGGCCCAAGAGAAACCTCGTACAATTACGCCACCATGGAGGCCAAGAATCAAATGATTCATTGTGACATCAAGTGGCCTAAAAGGGCATGGGATGCATTGTGACACCACAGGGGTTAAGAGAAGCAAGGAACCATTGTGACCCAATGCAGGCTAACAATCTAAGAATACCTTTTGACACCAGGGGGCGTAAAAGGACCACGGATGAACTCTGACAGCATGGGGACCTATAGAAGCAAGGAACCATTATGACACGATGAAGGCCTAGAATCAAATGATTCATTGTGACATCAAGTGGCCTAAAAGGGCATGGAATGCATTGTGACACCACAGAGGTTAAGAGAAGCAAGGAACCATTGTGACCAGGTGCAGGCTAACAATCTAATGATCCCTTGTGGCACCAGGGCGTATAAAAAGGGCCAGGGATGGATTGTTACAGCACGGGGACCAATAGAAGCAAGGATCTATTATGCCACCGTGGAGGCCAAGAATCAAATGATTCATTGTGACATCAAGTGGCCTAAAAGGGCTTGGAATGCATTGTGACCGCACTGGAGTTAAGAGAAGCAAGGATCCATTGTGACCCAATGGAGGCTAATATTCCCAGGATCCCATTTGACACCCGGGGGCGTAAAAGGGCCAGGGATGAATTGTGACAGCATGGGGCCCAATAGAAACAAGGAACCATTATGACACCATGAAGGCCAAGAATCAAATGATTCATTGTGACATCAAGTGGCCTAAAAGGGCATGGGATGCATTGTGACACCACAGAGGTTAAGAGAAGCAAGGAACCATTGTGACCCAATGCAGGCTAACAATCTAATGATCCCTTGTGACACCAATGGGCCTAAAAGGGGCAGGGATGTATTGTGAAAGCATGGGGCCCAATAGAAACCTCGTAAAATTACGCCACCATGGAGGCCAAGAATCAAATGATTCGTTGTGACATCAAGTGGCCTAAAAGGGCATGGGATGCATTGTGACACCACAGAGGTTAAGAGAAGCACGGAACCATTGTGACCCAATGCAGGCTAACAATCTAATGATCCCTTGTGACACCAATGGACCTAAAAGGGCCAGGGATGAATTGTTACAGCACGGGGACCAATAGAAGCAAGGATCTATTATGCCACCATGGAGGCCAAGAATCAAATAATTCATTGTGACATCATGTGGCCTAAAAGGGCATGGGATGCATTGTGACAGCACAGGGGTTAAGAAAAGCAAGGATCCATTGTGACCCAATGGAGGCTAATAATCCCAGGATCCCATTTGACACCAGGGGGTGTAAAAGGGCCAGGGATGAATTGTGTCAGCATGGGGCCCAATAGAAACAAGGAACGATTATGACACCATGGAGGCCAAGAATCAAATGATTCATTGTGACATCTAGTGGCCTAAAAGGGCATGGGATGCATTGTGACACCACAGAGGTTAAGAGAAGCAAGGAACCATTGTGACCCAATGCAGGCTAACAATCTAATGATCCCTTGTGACACCAATGGGCCTAAAAGGGGCAGGGATGAATTGTGAATGCATGGGGCCCAAGTAAAACCTGGTACAATTATGCCACCATGGAGGCCAAGAATCAAATGATTCATTGTGACATCAAGTGGCCTAAAAGGGCATGGGATGCATTGTGACACCACAGGGGTTAAGAGAAGCAAGGATCCATTGTGACCCAATGCAGGCTAACAATCTAATAATCCCTTGTGGCACCAGGCGGCGCAAAAGGACCACGGATGAACTCTGACAGCATGGGGTCCTATAGAAGCAAGGATCCATTATGACACCATGAAGGCCTAGAATCAAATGGTTCATTGTAAGTCCAAGTGGCCTAAAAGTGCTTGGAATGCAATGTGACACCACAGAGGTTAAGAGAAGCAAGGATCCATTGTGACCCAATGGAGGCTAATAATCCCAGGATCCCATTTGAAACCAGGGGGCGTAAAAGGGCCAGGGATGAATTGTGACAGCATGGGGCCCAATAGAAACAAGGAACCATTATGACACCATGGAGGCCAAGAATCAAATGATTCATTGTGACATCAAGTGGCCTAAAAGGGCATGGGATGCATTGTGACACCACAGAGGTTAAGAGAAGCAAGGAACCATTGTGACCCAATGCAGGCTAACAATCTAATGATCCCTTGTGACACCAATGGGCCTAAAAGGGGCAGGGATGTATTGTGAAAGCTGGGGCCCCAGTAAAACCTGGTACAATTATGCCACCATGGAGGCCAAGAATCAAATGATTCATTGTGACATCAAGTGGCCTAAAAGGGCATGGGATGCATTGTGACACCACAGGGGTTAAGAGAAGCAAGGATCCATTGTGACCCAATGCAGGCTAACAATCTAATAATCCCTTGTGGCACCAGGCGGCGCAAAAGGACCACGGATGAACTCTGACAGCATGGGGTCCTATAGAAGCAAGGAACCATTATGACACCATGAAGGCCTAGAATCAAATGGTTCATTGTAAGTCCAAGTGGCCTAAAAGGGCTTGGAATGCAATGTGACACCACAGAGGTTAAGAGAAGCAAGGATCCATTGTGACCCAATGGAGGCTAATAATCCCAGGATCCCATTTGACACCAGGGGGCGTAAAAGGGCCAGGGATGAATTGTGACAGCATGGGGCCCAATAGAAACAAGGAACCATTATGACACCATGGAGGCCAAGAATCAAAAGATTCATTGTGACATCTAGTGGCCTAAAAGGGCATGGGATGCATTGTGACACCACAGAGGTTAAGAGAAGCAAGGAACCATTGTGACCCAATGCAGGCTAACAATCTAATGATCCCTTGTGACACCAATGGGCCTAAAAGGGGCAGGGATGTATTGTGAAAGCATGGGGCCCCAGTAAAACCTGGTACAATTATGCCACCATGGAGGCCAAGAATCAAATGATTCATTGTGACATCAAGTGGCCTAAAAGGGCATGGGATGCATTGTGACACCACAGGGGTTAAGAGAAGCAAGGAACCATTGAGACCCGATGCAGGCTAACAATCTAAGAATCCCTTTTGACACCAGGGGGCGCAAAAGGACCACGGAAGAACACTGACAGCATGGGGACCTATAGAAGCAAGGAAACATTATGACTCCATGAAGGCCAAGAATCAAATGATTCATTGTGACATCAAGTGGCCTAAAAGGGCATGGGATGCATTGTGACACCACAGAGGTTAAGAGAAGCAAGGAACCATTGTGACCCAATGCAGGCTAACAATCTAATGATCCCTTGTGACACCAATGGGCCTAAAAGGGGCAGGGATGTATTGTGAAAGCATGGGGCCCAATAGAAACCTCGTAAAATTACGCCACCATGGAGGCCAAGAATCAAATGATTCGTTGTGACATCAAGTGGCCTAAAAGGGCATGGGATGCATTGTGACACCACAGAGGTTAAGAGAAGCACGGAACCATTGTGACCCAATGCAGGCTAACAATCTAATGATCCCTTGTGACACCAATGGACCTAAAAGGGCCAGGGATGAATTGTTACAGCACGGGGACCAATAGAAGCAAGGATCTATTATGCCACCATGGAGGCCAAGAATCAAATAATTCATTGTGACATCATGTGGCCAAAAAGGGCATGGGATGCATTGTGACAGCACAGGGGTTAAGAAAAGCAAGGATCCATTGTGACCCAATGCAGGCTAATAATCCCAGGATCCCATTTGACACCAGGGGGCGTAAAAGGGCCAGGGATGAATTGTGGCAGCATGGGGCCCAATAGAAACAAGGAACCATTATGACACCATGGAGGCCACGAATCAAATGATTCATTGTGACATCTAGTGGCCTAAAAGGGCATGGGATGCACTGTGACACCACAGAGGTTAAGAGAAGCAAGGAACCATTGTGACCCAATGCAGGCTAACAATCTAATGATCCCTTGTGGCACCAGGGGGTATAAAAAGGGCCAGGGATGGATTGTTACAGCACGGGGACCAATAGAAGCAAGGATCTATTATGCCACCATGGAGGACAAGAATCAAATGATTCATTGTGACATCAAGTGGCCTAAAAGGCCATGGGATGAATTGTGACAGCACAGGGGTTAAGAGAAGCAAGGATACATTTTGACCCAATGGAGGCTAATAATCGCAGGATCCCATTTGACACCAGGGGGCGTAAAAGGGCCAGGGATGAATTGTGACCGCATGGCGCCCAAAAGAAACAAGGAACCATTATGACACCATGGAGGCCAAGAATCAAATAATTCATTGTGACATCAAGTGGCCTAAAAGGGCATGGGATGCATTGTGACACCACAGAGGTTAGGAGAAGCAAGGAACCATTGTGACCCAATGCAGGCTAACAATCTAATGATCCCTTGTGACACCAATGGGCCTAAAAGGGCCAGGGATGAATTGCGACAGCATGGGGCCCAAGTAAAACCTGGTACAATTATGCCACCATGGAGGCCAAGAATCAAATGATTCATCGTGACATCAAGTGGCCTAAAAGGGCATGGGATGCATTGTGACACCACAGGGGTTAAGAGAAGCAAGGATCCATTGTGACCCAATGGAGGGTAATAATCCCAGGATCCCATTTGACACCAGGGGGCGTAAAAGGGCCAGGGATGAATTGTGACAGCATGGAGCCCAATAGAAACAAGGAACCATTATGACACCATGGAGGTCAAGAATCAAATGATTCTTTGTGACATCAAGTGGCCTAAAAGGGCATGGGATGCATTGTGACACCACAGAGGTTAAGAGAAGCAAGGAACCATTGTGACCCAATGCAGGCTAACAATCTAATGATCCCTTGTGACACCAATGGGCCTAAAAGGGCCAGGGATGAATTGTTACAGCACGGGGACCAATAGATTCAAGGATCTATTATGCCACGATGGAAGCCAAGAATCAAATAATTCATTGTGACATCATGTGGCCTAAAAGGGCATGGGATGCATTGTGACACCACAGAGGTTAAGAGAAGCAAGGAACCATTGTGACCCAATGCAGGCTAACAATCTAATGATCCCTTGTGACACCAATGGGCCTAAAAGGGGCAGGGATGTATTGTGAAAGCATGGGGCCCAATAGAAACCTCGTACAATTACGCCACCATGGAGGCCAAGAATCAAATTATTCGTTGTGACATCAAGTGGCCTAAAAGGGCATGGGATGCATTGTGACACCACAGAGGTTAAGAGAAGCAAGGAACCATTGTGACCCAATGCAGGCTAACAATCTAATGATCCCTTGTGACACCAATGGGCCTAAAAGTGCCAGGGATGAATTGTTACAGCACGGGGACCAATAGAAGCAAGGATCTATTATGCCACCGTGGAGGCCAAGATTCAAATAATTCATTGTGACATCAAGTGGCCTAAAAGGGCATGGGATGCATTGTGACACCACAGGGGTTAAGAAAAGCAAGGATCCATTGTGACCCAATGGAGGCTAATAATCCCAGGATCCCATTTGACACCAGGGGGCGTAAAAGGGCCAGGGATGAACTCTGACAGCATGGGGACCTATAGAAGCAAGGAACCATTATGACACCATGAAGGCCTAGAATAAAATGGTTCATTGTAAGTCCAAGTGGCCTAAAAGGGCTTGGAATGCAATGTGACACCACAGAGGTTAAGAGAAGCAAGGATCCATTGTGACCCAATGGAGGCTAATAATCCCAGGATCCCATTTGACACCAGGGGGCGTAAAAGGGCCAGGGATGAATTGTGACAGCATGGGGCCCAAGAGAAACAAGGAACCATTATGACACCATGAAGGCCAAGAATCAAATGATTCATTGTGACATCAAGTGGCCTAAAAGGGCATGGGATGCATTGTGACACCACAGAGGTTAAGAGAAGCAAGGAACCATTGTGACCCAATGCAGGCTAACAATCTAATGATCCCTTGTGACACCAGGGGGCGTAAAAGGGCCAGGGATGAATTGTGGCAGCATGGGGCCCAATAGAAACAAGGAACCGTTATGACACCATGGAGGCCAAGAATCAAATGCTTCATTGTGACATCTAGTGGCCTAAAAGGGCATGGGAAGCATTGTGACACCACAGAGGTTAAGAGAAGCAAGGAACCATTGTGACCCAATGCAGGCTAACAATCTAATGATCCCTTGTGACACCAAAGGGCCTAAAAGGGCCAGGGATGGATTGTTACAGCACGGGGACCAATAGAAGCAAGGATCTATTATGCCACCATGGAGGCCAAGAATCAAATAATTCATTGTGACATCATGTGGCCTAAAAGGGCATGGGTTGCATTGTGACAGCACAGGGGTTAAGAAAAGCAAGGATCCATTGTGACCCAATGGAGGCTAATAATCCAAGGATCCCATTTGACACCAGGGGGCGTAAAAGGGCCAGGTATGAATTGTGACAGCATGGGGCCCAATAGAAACAAGGAACCATTATGACACCATGGAGGCCACGAATCAAATGATTCATTGTGACATCTAGTGGCCTAAAAGGGCATGGGATGCACTGTGACACCACAGAGGTTAAGAGAAGCAAGGAACCATTGTGACCCAATGCAGGCTAACAATCTAATGATCCCTTGTGGCACCAGGGGGTATAAAAAGGGCCAGGGATGGATTGTTACAGCACGGGCACCAATAGAAGCAAGGATCTATTATGGCAACGTGGAGGCCAAGAATCAAATGATTCATTGTGACATCAAGTGGCCTAAAAGGGCATGGGATGCATTGTGACACCACAGGGGTTAAGAGAAGCAAGGATCCATTGTCACCCAACGGAGGCTAATAATCCCAGGATCCCATTTGACACCAGGGGGCGTAAAAGGGCCAGGGATGAATTGTGACAGCATGGGGCCCAAAAGAAACAAGGAACCATTATGACACCATGGAGGCCATGAATCAAATGATTCATTGTGACATCAAGTGGCCTAAAAGGGCATGGGATGCATTGTGACACCACAGAGGTTAAGAGAAGCAAGGAACCATTGTGATCCAATGCAGGCTAACAATCTAATGATCCCTTGTGACACCAATGGGCCTAAAAGGGCCAGGGATGAATTGCAACACCATGGGGCCCAAGTAAAACCTGGTACAATTATGCCACCATGGAGGCCAAGAATCAAATGATTCATTGTGACAGCAAGTGGCCTAAAAGGGCATGGGATGCATTGTGACACCACAGGGGTTAAGAGAAGCAAGGATCCATTGTGACCCAATGGAGGGTAATAATCCCAGGATCCCATTTGACACCAGGGGGCGTAAAAGGGCCAGGGATGAATTGTGACAGCATGGAGCCCAATAGAAACAAGGAACCATTATGACACCATGGAGGCCAAGAATCAAATGATTCATTGTGACATCAAATGGCCTAAAAGGGCATGGGATGCATTGTGACCGCACTGGAGTTAAGAGAAGCAAGGATCCATTGTGACCCAATGCAGGCTAATATTCCCAGGATCCCATTTGACACCAGGGGGCGTAAAAGGGCCAGGGATGAATTGTGACAGCATGGGGCCCAATAGAAACAAGGAACCATTATGACACCATGGAGGCCAAGAATCAAATGATTCATTGTGACATCAAGCGGCCTAAAAGGGCATGGGATGCATTGTGACACCACAGGGGTTAAGAGAAGCAAGGAACCATTGTGACCCAATGCAGGCTAACAATCTAATGATCCCTTGTGGCACCAGGGGGCGTAAAAGGGCCAGGGATGAATTGTGGCAGCATGGGGCCCAATAGAAACAAGGATCTATTATGACACCATGGAGGCCAAGAATCAAATAATTCATTGTGACATCAAGTGGCCTAAAAGGGCATGGGATGCATTGTGACACCACAGGGGTTAAGAGAAGCAAGGATCCATTGTGACCCAATGGAGGCTAATAATCCCAGGATCCCATTTGACACCAGGGGGCGTAAAAGGGCCAGGGATGAATTGTGACAGCATGGGGCCCAAAAGAAACAAGGAACCATTATGACACCATGGAGGCCAAGAATCAAATGATTCATTGTGACATCAAGTGGCCTAAAAGGGCATGGGACGCATTGTGACACCACAGAGGTTAAGAGAAGCAAGGATCCATTGTGACCCAATGGAGGGTAATAATCCCAGGATCCCATTTGACACCAGGGGGCGTAAAAGGGCCAGGGATGAATTGTGACAGCATGGAGCCCAATAGAAACAAGGAACCATTATGACACCATGGAGGCCAAGAATCAAATGATTCATTGTGACATCAAATGGCCTAAAAGGGCATGGGATGCATTGTGACCGCACTGGAGTTAAGAGAAGCAAGGATCCATTGTGACCCAATGCAGGCTAATATTCCCAGGATCCCATTTGACACCAGGGGGCGTAAAAGGGCCAGGGATGAATTGTGACAGCATGGGGCCCAATAGAAACAAGGAACCATTATGACACCATGGAGGCCAAGAATCAAATGATTCATTGTGACATCAAGCGGCCTAAAAGGGCATGGGATGCATTGTGACACCACAGGGGTTAAGAGAAGCAAGGAACCATAGTGACCCAATGCAGGCTAACAATCTAATGATCCCTTGTGACACCAGGGGGCGTAAAAGGGCCAGGGATGAATTGTGACAGCATGGGGCCCAATAGAAACAAGGATCTATTATGACACCATGGAGGCCAAGAATCAAATAATTCATTGTGACATCAAGTGGCCTAAAAGGGCATGGGATGCATTGTGACACCACAGGGGTTAAGAGAAGCAAGGATCCATTGTGACCCAATGGAGGCTAATAATCCCAGGATCCCATTTGACACCAGGGGGCGTAAAAGGGCCAGGGATGAATTGTGACAGCATGGGGCCCAAAAGAAACAAGGAACCATTATGACACCATGGAGGCCAAGAATCAAATGATTCATTGTGACATCAAGTGGCCTAAAAGGGCATGGGACGCATTGTGACACCACAGAGGTTAAGAGAAGCAAGGAACCATTGTGATCCAATGCAGGCTAACAATCTAATGATCCCTTGTGACACCAATGGGCCTAAAAGGGCCAGGGATGAATTGCGACACCATGGGGCCCAAGTAAAACCTGGTACAATTATGCCACCATGGAGGCCAAGAATCAAATGATTCATTGTGACAGCAAGTGGCCTAAAAGGGCATGGGATGCATTGTGACACCACAGGGGTTAAGAGAAGCAAGGATCCATTGTGACCCAATGGAGGGTAATAATCCCAGGATCCCTTGTGACACCAATGGGCCTAAAAGGGGCAGGGATGAATTGTGACAGCATGGGGCCCAATAGAAACCTCGTACGATTATGCCAGCATGCAGGCCAAGAATCAAATGATTCATTGTGATATCAAGTGGCCTAAAAGGGCATGGGATGCATTGTGACACCACAGAGGTTAAGAGAAGCAAGGAACCATTGTGACCCAATGCAGGCTAACAATCTAATGATCCCTTGTGACACCAATGGGCCTAAAAGGGGCAGGGATGAATTGTGACAGCATGGGGCCCAAGTAAAACCTGGTACAATTATGCCACCATGGAGGCCAAGAATCAAATGATTCATTGTGACATCAAGTGGCTTAAAAGGGCATGGGATGCATTGTGACACCACAGGGCTTAAAAGAAGCAAGGAACCATTGTGACCCAATGCAGGCTAACAATCTAATGATCCCTTGTGACACCAAAGGGCCTAAAAGGGCCAGGGATGGATTGTTACAGCACGGGGACCAATAGAAGCAAGGATCTATTATGCCACCATGGAGGCCAAGAATCAAATAATTCATTGTGACATCATGTGGCCTAAAAGGGCATGGGTTGCATTGTGACAGCACAGGGGTTAAGAAAAGCAAGGATCCATTGTGACCCAATGGAGGCTAATAATCCAAGGATCCCATTTGACACCAGGGGGCGTAAAAGGGCCAGGTATGAATTGTGACAGCATGGGGCCCAATAGAAACAAGGAACCATTATGACACCATGGAGGCCACGAATCAAATGATTCATTGTGACATCTAGTGGCCTAAAAGGGCATGGGATGCACTGTGACACCACAGAGGTTAAGAGAAGCAAGGAACCATTGTGACCCAATGCAGGCTAACAATCTAATGATCCCTTGTGGCACCAGGGGGTATAAAAAGGGCCAGGGATGGATTGTTACAGCACGGGCACCAATAGAAGCAAGGATCTATTATGGCAACGTGGAGGCCAAGAATCAAATGATTCATTGTGACATCAAGTGGCCTAAAAGGGCATGGGATGCATTGTGACACCACAGGGGTTAAGAGAAGCAAGGATCCATTGTCACCCAACGGAGGCTAATAATCCCAGGATCCCATTTGACACCAGGGGGCGTAAAAGGGCCAGGGATGAATTGTGACAGCATGGGGCCCAAAAGAAACAAGGAACCATTATGACACCATGGAGGCCATGAATCAAATGATTCATTGTGACATCAAGTGGCCTAAAAGGGCATGGGATGCATTGTGACACCACAGAGGTTAAGAGAAGCAAGGAACCATTGTGATCCAATGCAGGCTAACAATCTAATGATCCCTTGTGACACCAATGGGCCTAAAAGGGCCAGGGATGAATTGCGACACCATGGGGCCCAAGTAAAACCTGGTACAATTATGCCACCATGGAGGCCAAGAATCAAATGATTCATTGTGACAGCAAGTGGCCTAAAAGGGCATGGGATGCATTGTGACACCACAGGGGTTAAGAGAAGCAAGGATCCATTGTGACCCAATGGAGGGTAATAATCCCAGGATCCCATTTGACACCAGGGGGCGTAAAAGGGCCAGGGATGAATTGTGACAGCATGGAGCCCAATAGAAACAAGGAACCATTATGACACCATGGAGGCCAAGAATCAAATGATTCATTGTGACATCAAATGGCCTAAAAGGGCATGGGATGCATTGTGACCGCACTGGAGTTAAGAGAAGCAAGGATCCATTGTGACCCAATGCAGGCTAATATTCCCAGGATCCCATTTGACACCAGGGGGCGTAAAAGGGCCAGGGATGAATTGTGACAGCATGGGGCCCAATAGAAACAAGGAACCATTATGACACCATGGAGGCCAAGAATCAAATGATTCATTGTGACATCAAGCGGCCTAAAAGGGCATGGGATGCATTGTGACACCACAGGGGTTAAGAGAAGCAAGGAACCATTGTGACCCAATGCAGGCTAACAATCTAATGATCCCTTGTGGCACCAGGGGGCGTAAAAGGGCCAGGGATGAATTGTGGCAGCATGGGGCCCAATAGAAACAAGGATCTATTATGACACCATGGAGGCCAAGAATCAAATAATTCATTGTGACATCAAGTGGCCTAAAAGGGCATGGGATGCATTGTGACACCACAGGGGTTAAGAGAAGCAAGGATCCATTGTGACCCAATGGAGGCTAATAATCCCAGGATCCCATTTGACACCAGGGGGCGTAAAAGGGCCAGGGATGAATTGTGACAGCATGGGGCCCAAAAGAAACAAGGAACCATTATGACACCATGGAGGCCAAGAATCAAATGATTCATTGTGACATCAAGTGGCCTAAAAGGGCATGGGACGCATTGTGACACCACAGAGGTTAAGAGAAGCAAGGATCCATTGTGACCCAATGGAGGGTAATAATCCCAGGATCCCATTTGACACCAGGGGGCGTAAAAGGGCCAGGGATGAATTGTGACAGCATGGAGCCCAATAGAAACAAGGAACCATTATGACACCATGGAGGCCAAGAATCAAATGATTCATTGTGACATCAAATGGCCTAAAAGGGCATGGGATGCATTGTGACCGCACTGGAGTTAAGAGAAGCAAGGATCCATTGTGACCCAATGCAGGCTAATATTCCCAGGATCCCATTTGACACCAGGGGGCGTAAAAGGGCCAGGGATGAATTGTGACAGCATGGGGCCCAATAGAAACAAGGAACCATTATGACACCATGGAGGCCAAGAATCAAATGATTCATTGTGACATCAAGCGGCCTAAAAGGGCATGGGATGCATTGTGACACCACAGGGGTTAAGAGAAGCAAGGAACCATTGTGACCCAATGCAGGCTAACAATCTAATGATCCCTTGTGACACCAGGGGGCGTAAAAGGGCCAGGGATGAATTGTGGCAGCATGGGGCCCAATAGAAACAAGGATCTATTATGACACCATGGAGGCCAAGAATCAAATAATTCATTGTGACATCAAGTGGCCTAAAAGGGCATGGGATGCATTGTGACACCACAGGGGTTAAGAGAAGCAAGGATCCATTGTGACCCAATGGAGGCTAATAATCCCAGGATCCCATTTGACACCAGGGGGCGTAAAAGGGCCAGGGATGAATTGTGACAGCATGGGGCCCAAAAGAAACAAGGAACCATTATGACACCATGGAGGCCAAGAATCAAATGATTCATTGTGACATCAAGTGGCCTAAAAGGGCATGGGACGCATTGTGACACCACAGAGGTTAAGAGAAGCAAGGAACCATTGTGATCCAATGCAGGCTAACAATCTAATGATCCCTTGTGACACCAATGGGCCTAAAAGGGCCAGGGATGAATTGCGACACCATGGGGCCCAAGTAAAACCTGGTACAATTATGCCACCATGGAGGCCAAGAATCAAATGATTCATTGTGACAGCAAGTGGCCTAAAAGGGCATGGGATGCATTGTGACACCACAGGGGTTAAGAGAAGCAAGGATCCATTGTGACCCAATGGAGGGTAATAATCCCAGGATCCCTTGTGACACCAATGGGCCTAAAAGGGGCAGGGATGAATTGTGACAGCATGGGGCCCAATAGAAACCTCGTACGATTATGCCACCATGCAGGCCAAGAATCAAATGATTCATTGTGATATCAAGTGGCCTAAAAGGGCATGGGATGCATTGTGACACCACAGAGGTTAAGAGAAGCAAGGAACCATTGTGACCCAATGCAGGCTAACAATCTAATGATCCCTTGTGACACCAATGGGCCTAAAAGGGGCAGGGATGAATTGTGACAGCATGGGGCCCAAGTAAAACCTGGTACAATTATGCCACCATGGAGGCCAAGAATCAAATGATTCATTGTGACATCAAGTGGCTTAAAAGGGCATGGGATGCATTGTGACACCACAGGGCTTAAAAGAAGCAAGGAACCATTGTGACCCAATGCAGGCTAACAATCTAATGATCCCTTGTGACACCAAAGGGCCTAAAAGGGCCAGGGATGGATTGTTACAGCACGGGGACCAATAGAAGCAAGGATCTATTATGCCACCATGGAGGCCAAGAATCAAATAATTCATTGTGACATCATGTGGCCTAAAAGGGCATGGGTTGCATTGTGACAGCACAGGGGTTAAGAAAAGCAAGGATCCATTGTGACCCAATGGAGGCTAATAATCCAAGGATCCCATTTGACACCAGGGGGCGTAAAAGGGCCAGGTATGAATTGTGACAGCATGGGGCCCAATAGAAACAAGGAACCATTATGACACCATGGAGGCCACGAATCAAATGATTCATTGTGACATCTAGTGGCCTAAAAGGGCATGGGATGCACTGTGACACCACAGAGGTTAAGAGAAGCAAGGAACCATTGTGACCCAATGCAGGCTAACAATCTAATGATCCCTTGTGGCACCAGGGGGTATAAAAAGGGCCAGGGATGGATTGTTACAGCACAGGCACCAATAGAAGCAAGGATCTATTATGGCAACGTGGAGGCCAAGAATCAAATGATTCATTGTGACATCAAGTGGCCTAAAAGGGCATGGGATGCATTGTGACACCACAGGGGTTAAGAGAAGCAAGGATCCATTGTCACCCAACGGAGGCTAATAATCCCAGGATCCCATTTGACACCAGGGGGCGTAAAAGGGCCAGGGATGAATTGTGACAGCATGGGGCCCAAAAGAAACAAGGAACCATTATGACACCATGGAGGCCATGAATCAAATGATTCATTGTGACATCAAGTGGCCTAAAAGGGCATGGGATGCATTGTGACACCACAGAGGTTAAGAGAAGCAAGGAACCATTGTGATCCAATGCAGGCTAACAATCTAATGATCCCTTGTGACACCAATGGGCCTAAAAGGGCCAGGGATGAATTGCGACACCATGGGGCCCAAGTAAAACCTGGTACAATTATGCCACCATGGAGGCCAAGAATCAAATGATTCATTGTGACAGCAAGTGGCCTAAAAGGGCATGGGATGCATTGTGACACCACAGGGGTTAAGAGAAGCAAGGATCCATTGTGACCCAATGGAGGGTAATAATCCCAGGATCCCATTTGACACCAGGGGGCGTAAAAGGGCCAGGGATGAATTGTGACAGCATGGAGCCCAATAGAAACAAGGAACCATTATGACACCATGGAGGCCAAGAATCAAATGATTCATTGTGACATCAAATGGCCTAAAAGGGCATGGGATGCATTGTGACCGCACTGGAGTTAAGAGAAGCAAGGATCCATTGTGACCCAATGCAGGCTAATATTCCCAGGATCCCATTTGACACCAGGGGGCGTAAAAGGGCCAGGGATGAATTGTGACAGCATGGGGCCCAATAGAAACAAGGAACCATTATGACACCATGGAGGCCAAGAATCAAATGATTCATTGTGACATCAAGCGGCCTAAAAGGGCATGGGATGCATTGTGACACCACAGGGGTTAAGAGAAGCAAGGAACCATTGTGACCCAATGCAGGCTAACAATCTAATGATCCCTTGTGGCACCAGGGGGCGTAAAAGGGCCAGGGATGAATTGTGGCAGCATGGGGCCCAATAGAAACAAGGATCTATTATGACACCATGGAGGCCAAGAATCAAATAATTCATTGTGACATCAAGTGGCCTAAAAGGGCATGGGATGCATTGTGACACCACAGGGGTTAAGAGAAGCAAGGATCCATTGTGACCCAATGGAGGCTAATAATCCCAGGATCCCATTTGACACCAGGGGGCGTAAAAGGGCCAGGGATGAATTGTGACAGCATGGGGCCCAAAAGAAACAAGGAACCATTATGACACCATGGAGGCCAAGAATCAAATGATTCATTGTGACATCAAGTGGCCTAAAAGGGCATGGGACGCATTGTGACACCACAGAGGTTAAGAGAAGCAAGGATCCATTGTGACCCAATGGAGGGTAATAATCCCAGGATCCCATTTGACACCAGGGGGCGTAAAAGGGCCAGGGATGAATTGTGACAGCATGGAGCCCAATAGAAACAAGGAACCATTATGACACCATGGAGGCCAAGAATCAAATGATTCATTGTGACATCAAATGGCCTAAAAGGGCATGGGATGCATTGTGACCGCACTGGAGTTAAGAGAAGCAAGGATCCATTGTGACCCAATGCAGGCTAATATTCCCAGGATCCCATTTGACACCAGGGGGCGTAAAAGGGCCAGGGATGAATTGTGACAGCATGGGGCCCAATAGAAACAAGGAACCATTATGACACCATGGAGGCCAAGAATCAAATGATTCATTGTGACATCAAGCGGCCTAAAAGGGCATGGGATGCATTGTGACACCACAGGGGTTAAGAGAAGCAAGGAACCATTGTGACCCAATGCAGGCTAACAATCTAATGATCCCTTGTGACACCAGGGGGCGTAAAAGGGCCAGGGATGAATTGTGGCAGCATGGGGCCCAATAGAAACAAGGATCTATTATGACACCATGGAGGCCAAGAATCAAATAATTCATTGTGACATCAAGTGGCCTAAAAGGGCATGGGATGCATTGTGACACCACAGGGGTTAAGAGAAGCAAGGATCCATTGTGACCCAATGGAGGCTAATAATCCCAGGATCCCATTTGACACCAGGGGGCGTAAAAGGGCCAGGGATGAATTGTGACAGCATGGGGCCCAAAAGAAACAAGGAACCATTATGACACCATGGAGGCCAAGAATCAAATGATTCATTGTGACATCAAGTGGCCTAAAAGGGCATGGGACGCATTGTGACACCACAGAGGTTAAGAGAAGCAAGGAACCATTGTGATCCAATGCAGGCTAACAATCTAATGATCCCTTGTGACACCAATGGGCCTAAAAGGGCCAGGGATGAATTGCGACACCATGGGGCCCAAGTAAAACCTGGTACAATTATGCCACCATGGAGGCCAAGAATCAAATGATTCATTGTGACAGCAAGTGGCCTAAAAGGGCATGGGATGCATTGTGACACCACAGGGGTTAAGAGAAGCAAGGATCCATTGTGACCCAATGGAGGGTAATAATCCCAGGATCCCTTGTGACACCAATGGGCCTAAAAGGGGCAGGGATGAATTGTGACAGCATGGGGCCCAATAGAAACCTCGTACGATTATGCCACCATGCAGGCCAAGAATCAAATGATTCATTGTGATATCAAGTGGCCTAAAAGGGCATGGGATGCATTGTGACACCACAGAGGTTAAGAGAAGCAAGGAACCATTGTGACCCAATGCAGGCTAACAATCTAATGATCCCTTGTGACACCAATGGGCCTAAAAGGGGCAGGGATGAATTGTGACAGCATGGGGCCCAAGTAAAACCTGGTACAATTATGCCACCATGGAGGCCAAGAATCAAATGATTCATTGTGACATCAAGTGGCTTAAAAGGGCATGGGATGCATTGTGACACCACAGGGCTTAAAAGAAGCAAGGAACCATTGTGACCCAATGCAGGCTAACAATCTAAGAATCCCTTTTGACACCAGGGGGCGCAAAAGGACCATGGATGAACTCTGACATCATGGGGACCTATAGAAGCAAGGAACCATTATGATGCCATGAAGGCCAAGAATCAAATGGTTCATTGTAAGACCAAGTGGCCTAAAAGGGCTTGGAATGCATTGTGACACCACAGAGGTTAAGAGAAGCAAGGAATCATTGTGACCCAATGCAGGCTAACAATCTAATGATCCCTTGTGGCACCAGGGGCTATAAAAAGGGCCAGGGATGGATTGTCACAGCACGGGGACCAATAGAAGCAAGGATCTATTATGCCACCGTGGAGGCCAAGAATCAAATGATTCATTGTGACATCTAGTGGCCTAAAAGGGCATGGGATGCACTGTGACGCCACAGGGGTTAAGAGAAGCAAGGATCCATTGTGACCCAATGGAGGCTAATAATCCCAGGATCCCATTGGACACCAATGGGCGTAAAAGGGCCAGGGATGCATTGTGACACCACAGGGGTTAAGAGAAGCAAGGAACCATTGTGACCCAATGCAGGCTAACAATCTAAGAATCCCTTTTGACACCAGGGGGCGGAAAAGGGCCACGGCTTAACTCTGACAGCATGGGGACCTATAGAAGCAAGGAACCATTATGACACCATGAAGGCCAAGAATCAAATGGTTCATTGTGACATCAAGTGGCCTAAAAGGGCATGGGATGCATTGTGACACCACAGTGGTTGAGAGAAGCAAGGAACCATTGTGACCCAGTGCAGGCTAACAATCTAATGATCCCTTGTGGCACCAGGGGGTATAAAAAGGGCCAGGGATGGATTGTTACAGCACGGGGACCAATAGAAGCAAGGATCTATTATGCCACCATGGCGGCCAAGAATCAAATGATTCATTGTGACATCAAGTGGCCTAAAAGGGCATGGGATGCATTGTGACACCACAGGGGTTAAGAGAAGCAAGGAACCATTGTGATCCAATGCTGCCTAACAATCTAAGAATCCCTTTTGACACCATGGGGCGTAAAAGGGGCAGGGATGAATTGTGACAGCATGGGGCCCAATAGAATCAAGGAACCATTGTGCCACCATGGAGGCCAAGAATCCAAAAATTCATTGTGACATCAAATGGCCTAAAAGGGCATGGGATGCATTGTGACACCACAGAGGTTATGAGAAGCAAGGAATCATTGTGACCCAATGCAGGCTAACAATCTAATGATCCCTTGTGGCACCAGGGCGTATAAAAAGGGCCAGGGATGGATTGTTACAGCACGGGGACCAATAGAAGCAAGGATCTATTATGCCATCGTGGTGGCCACGAATCAAATGATTCATTGTGACATCTAGTGGCCTAAAAGGGCATGGGATGCACTGTGACGCCACAGGGGTTAAGAGAAGCAAGGAACCATTGTGACCCAATGCAGGCTAACAATCTAATTATCCCTTGTTACACCAATGGGCCTAAAAGGGGCAGGGATGAATTGTGAAAGCATGGGGCCCAATAGAAACCTCGTACAATTACGCCACCATGGAGGCCAAGAATCAAATGATTCATTGTGACATCAAGTGGCCTAAAAGGGCATGGGATGCATTGTGACACCACAGGGGTTAAGAGAAGCAAGGAACCATTGTGACCCAGTGCAGGCTAACAATCTAATGATCCCTTGTGACACCAATGGGCCTAAAAGGGGCAGCGATAAATTGTTACATCACGGGGACAAATAGAAGCAAGGATCTATTATGACACCATGGAGGCCAAGAATCAAATAATTCATTGTGACATCATGTGGCCTAAAAGGGCATGGGATGCATTGTGACAGCACAGGGGTTAAGAAAAGCAAGGAATCATTGTGACCCAATGGAGGCTAATAATCCCAGGATCCCATTTGACACCAGGGGGCGTAAAAGGGCCAGGGATGAATTGTGTCAGCATGGGGCCCAATAGAAACAAGGAACCATTATGACACCATGGAGGCCAAGAATCAAATGATTCATTGTGACATCTAGTGGCCTAAAAGGGCATGGGATGCATTGTGACACCACAGAGGTTAAGAGAAGCAAGGAACCATTGTGACCAAATGCAGGCTAACAATCTAATGATCCCTTGTGACACCAATGGGCCTAAAAGGGGCTGGGATGATTTGTGAAAGCATGGGGCCCCAGTAAAACCTGGTACAATTATGCCACCATGGAGGCCAAGAATCAAATGATTCATTGTGACATCAAGTGGCCTAAAAGGGCATGGGATGCATTGTGACACCACAGGGGTTAAGAGAAGCAAGGAACCATTGTGACCCAATGCAGGCTAACAATCTAAGAATCCCTTTTGACACCAGGGGGCGCAAAAGGACCACGGATGAACACTGACAGCATGGGGACCTATAGAAGCAAGGAAACATTATGACTCCATGAAGGCCAAGAATCAAATGATTCATTGTGACATCAAGTGGCCTAAAAGGGCTTGGAATGCATTGTGACACCACAGAGGTTAAGAGAAGCAAGGAACCATTGTGACCCAATGCAGGCTAACAATCCAATGATCCCTTGTGGCACCAGGGGGTATAAAAAGGGCCAGGGATGGATTGTTACAGCACGGGGACCAATAGAAGCAAGGATCTATTATGCCACCATGGCGGCCAAGAATCAAATGATTCATTGTGACATCAAGTGGCCTAAAAGGGCATGGGATGCATTGTGACACCACAGGGGTTAAGAGAAGCAAGGAACCATTGTGATCCAATGCTGCCTAACAATCTAAGAATCCCTTTTGACACCATGGGGCGTAAAAGGGGCAGGGATGAATTGTGACAGCATGGGGCCCAATAGAATCAAGGAACCATTATGCCACCATGGAGGCCAAGAATCCAATAATTCATTGTGACATCAAGTGGCCTAAAAGGGCATGGGATGCTTTGTGACACCACAGAGGTTAAGAGAAGCAAGGAATCATTGTGACCCAATGCAGGCTAACAATCTAATGATCCCTTGTGGCACCAGGGGGTATATAAAGGGCCAGGGATGGATTGTTACAGCACGGGGACCAATAGAAACAAGGATCTATTATGCCATCGTGGTGGCCACGAATCAAATGATTCATTGTGACATCTAGTGGCCTAAAAGGGCATGGGATGCACTGTGACGCCACAGGGGTTAAGAGAAGCAAGGAACCATTGTGACCCAATGCAGGCTAACAATCTAATTATCCCTTGTTACACCAATGGGCCTAAAAGTGGCAGGGATGAATTGTGAAAGCATGGGGCCCAATAGAAACCTCGTACAATTACGCCACCATGGAGGCCAAGAATCAAATGATTCATTGTGACATCAAGTGGCCTAAAAGGGCATGGGATGCATTGTGACACCACAGGGGTTAAGAGAAGCAAGGAACCATTGTGACCCAGTGCAGGCTAACAATCTAATGATCCCTTGTGACACCAATGGGCCTAAAAGGGGCAGCGATAAATTGTTACATCATGGGGACAAATAGAAGCAAGGATCTATTATGACACCATGGAGGCCAAGAATCAAATAATTCATTGTGACATCATGTGGCCTAAAAGGGCATGGGATGCATTGTGACAGCACAGGGGTTAAGAAAAGCAAGGAATCATTGTGATCCAATGGAGGCTAATAATCCCAGGATCCCATTTGACACCAGGGGGCGTAAAAGGGCCAGGGATGAATTGTGTCAGCATGGGGCCCAATAGAAACAAGGAACCATTATGACACCATGGAGGCCAAGAATCAAATGATTCATTGTGACATCTAGTGGCCTAAAAGGGCATGGGATGCATTGTGACACCACAGAGGTTAAGAGAAGCAAGGAACCATTGTGACCCAATGCAGGCTAACAATCTAATGATCCCTTGTGACACCAATGGGCCTAAAAGGGGCAGGGATGTATTGTGAAAGCATGGGGCCCAATAGAAACCTCGAACAATTACGCCACCATGGAGGCCAAGAATCAAATGATTCGTTGTGACATCAAGTGGCCTAAAAGGGCATGGGATGCATTGTGACACCACAGAGGTTAAGAGAAGCAAGGAACCATTGTGACCCAATGCAGGCTAACAATCTAATGATCCCTTGTGGCTCCAGGGGGTATAAAAAGGGGCAGGGATGGATTGTTACAGCACGGGGACCAATAGAAGCAAGGATCTATTATGCCACCATGGAGGACAAGAATCAAATGATTCATTGTGACAACAAGTGGCCTAAAAGGGCATGGGATGCATTGTGACACCACAGGGGTTAAGAGAAGCAAGGAACCATTGTGACCCAATGCTGCCTAACAATCTAAGAATCCCTTTTGACACCAGGGGGAGTAAAAGAGGCAGGGATCAATTGTGACAGCATGGGGCCCAATAGAATCGAGGAACCATTATGACACCATGGAGGCCAAGAATCAAATAATTCATTGTGACATCAAGTGGCCTAAAAGGGCATGGGATGCATTGTGACACCACAGAGGTTAAGAGAAGCAAGGAAACATTGTGACCCAATGCAGGCTAACAATCTAATGATCCCTTGTGACACCAATGGGCCTAAAAGGGCCAGGGATGAATTGTTACAGCACGGGGACCAATAGATGCAAGGATCTATTATGCCACCATGGAAGCCAAGAATCAAATAATTCATTGTGACATCATGTGGCCTAAAAGGGCATGGGATGCATTGTGACACCACAGAGGTTAAGAGAAGCAAGGAACCATTGTGACCCAATGCAGGCTAACAATCTATTGATCCCTTGTGACACCAATGGGCCTAAAAGGGGCTGGGATGATTTGTGAAAGCATGGGGCCCCAGTAAAATCTGGTACAATTATGCCACCATGGAGGCCAAGAATCAAATGATTCATTGTGACATCAAGTGGCCTAAAAGGGCATGGGATGCATTGTGACACCACAGGGGTTAAGAGAAGCAAGGAACCATTGTGACCCAATGCAGGCTAACAATCTAAGAATCCCTTTTGACACCAGGGGGCGCAAAAGGACCACGGATGAACACTGACAGCATGGGGACCTATAGAAGCAAGGAAACATTATGACTCCATGAAGGCCAAGAATCAAATGATTCATTGTGACATCAAGTGGCCTAAAAGGGCTTGGAATGCATTGTGACACCACAGAGGTTAAGAGAAGCAAGGAACCATTGTGACCCAATGCAGGCTAACAATCTAATGATCCCTTGTGACACCAATGGGCCTAAAAGGTGCAGGGATGTATTGTGAAAGCATGGGGCCCAATAGAAACCTCGTACAATTACGCCACCATGGAGGCCAAGCATCAAATGATTCGTTGTGACATCAAGTGGCCTAAAAGGGCATGGGATGCATTGTGACACCACAGAGGTTAAGAGAAGCAAGGAACCATTGTGACCCAATGCAGGCTAACAATCTAATGATCCCTTGTGACACCAATGGGCCTAAAAGGGCCAGGGATGAATTGTTACAGCACGGGGACCAATAGAAGCAAGGATTTATTATGCCAACGTGGAGGCCAAGAATCAAATGATTCATTGTGACATCAAGTGGCCTAAAAGGGCATGGGATGCATTGTGACAGCACAGGGGTTAAGAGAAGCAAGGATCCATTGTGACCCAATGGAGGCTAATAATCCCAGGATCCCATTTGACACCAGGGGGCGTAAAAGGGCCAGGGATGAATTGTGACAGCATGGGGCCCAAAAGAAACAAGGAACCATTATGACACCATGGAGGCCAAGAATCAAATGATTCATTGTGACATCAAGTGGCCTAAAAGGGCATGGGATGCATTGTGACACCACAGAGGTTAAGAGAAGCAAGGAACCATTGTGACCCAATGCAGGCTAACAATCTAATGATCCCTTGTGACACCAATGGGCCTAAAAGGGCCAGGGATGAATTGCGACAGCATGGGGCCCCAGTAAAACCTGGTACAATTATGCCACCATGGAGGCCAAGAATCAAATGATTCATCGTGACATCAAGTGGCCTAAAAGGGCATGGGATGCATTGTGACACCACAGGGGTTAAGAGAAGCAAGGATCCATTGTGACCCAATGGAGGGTAATAATCCCAGGATCCCATTTGACACCAGGGGGCGTAAAAGGGCCAGGGATGAATTGTGACAGCATGGAGCCCAGTAGAAACAAGGAACCATTATGACACCATGGAGGTCAAGAATCAAATGATTCATTGTGACATCAAGTGGCCTAAAAGGGCATGGGATGCATTGTGACACCACAGAGGTTAAGAGAAGCAAGGAACCATTGTGACCCAATGCAGGCTAACAATCTAATGATCCCTTGTGACACCAATGGGCCTAAAAGGGCCAGGGATGAATTGTTACAGCACGGGGACCAATAGATGCAAGGACCTATTATGCCACCATGGAAGCCAAGAATCAAATAATTCATTGTGACATCATGTGGCCTAAAAGGGCATGGGATGCATTGTGACACCACAGGGGTTAAGAGAAGCAAGGAACCATTGTGACCCAATGCAGGCTAACAATCTAATGATCCCTTGTGACACCAATGGGCCTAAAAGGTGCAGGGATGTATTGTGGAAGCATGGGGCCCAATAGAAACCTCGTACAATTACGCCACCATGGAGGCCAAGAATCAAATTATTCGTTGTGACATCAAGTGGCCTAAAAGGGCATGGGATGCACTGTGACGCCACAGAGGTTAAGAGAAGCAAGGGTCCATTGTGACCCAATGCAGGCTAACAATCTAATTATCCCTTGTTACACCAATGGGCCTAAAAGGGGCAGGGATGAATTGTGAAAGCATGGGGCCCAATAGAAACCTCGTACAATTACGCAACCATGGAGGCCAAGAATCAAATGATTCATTGTGGCATCAAGTGGCCTAAAAGGGCATGGGATGCATTGTGACACCACAGGGGTTAAGAGAAGCAAGGAACCATTGTGACCCAGTGCAGGCTAACAATCTAATGATCCCTTGTGACACCAATGGGCCTAAAAGGGGCAGCGATGAATTGTTACATCACGGGGACAAATAGAAGCAAGGATCTATTATGACACCATGGAGGCCAAGAATCAAATAATTCATTGTGACATCATGTGGCCTAAAAGGGCATGGGATGCATTGTGACAGCACAGGGGTTAAGAAAAGCAAGGAATCATTGTGACCCAATGGAGGCTAATAATCCCAGGATCCCATTTGACACCAGGGGGCGTAAAAGGGCCAGGGATGAATTGTGTCAGCATGGGGCCCAATAGAAACAAGGAACCATTATGACACCATGGAGGCCAAGAATCAAATGATTCATTGTGACATCTAGTGGCCTAAAAGGGCATGGGATGCATTGTGACACCACAGAGGTTAAGAGAAGCAAGGAACCATTGTGACCCAATGCAGGCTAACAATCTAATGATCCCTTGTGACACCAATGGGCCTAAAAGGGGCAGGGATGAATTGTGAAAGCATGGGGCCCAATAGAAACCTCGTACAATTATGCCACCATGGAGGCCAAGAATCAAATGATTCGTTGTGACATCAAGTGGCCTAAAAGGGCATGGGATGCATTGTGACACCACAGAGGTTAAGAGAAGCAAGGAACCATTGTGACCCAATGCAGGCTAACAATCTAATGATCCCTTGTGGCTCCAGGGGGTATAAAAAGGGCCAGGGATGGATTGTTACAGCACGGGGACCAATAGAAGCAAGGATCTATTATGCCACCATGGAGGACAAGAATCAAATGATTCATTGTGACAACAAGTGGCCTAAAAGGGCATGGGATGCATTGTGACACCACAGGGGTTAAGAGAAGCAAGAAACCATTGTGATCCAATGCTGCCTAACAATCTAAGAATCCCTTTTGACACCAGGGGGAGTAAAAGAGGCAGGGATCAATTGTGACAGCATGGGGCCCAATAGAATCGAGGAACCATTATGACACCATGGAGGCCAAGAATCAAATAATTCATTGTGACATCAAGTGGCCTAAAAGGGCATGGGATGCTTTGTGACACCACAGAGGTTAAGAGAAGCAAGGAACCATTGTGACCCAATGCAGGCTAACAATCTATTGATCCCTTGTGACACCAATGGGCCTAAAAGGGGCAGGGATGTATTGTGAAACCATGGGGCCCAAGAGAAACCTCGTACAATTACGCCACCATGGAGGCCAAGAATCAAATGATTCATTGTGACATCAAGTGGCCTAAAAGGGCATGGGATGCATTGTGACACCACAGGGGTTAAGAGAAGCAAGGAACCATTGTGACCCAATGCAGGCTAACAATCTAAGAATCCCTTTTGACACCAGGGGGCGTAAAAGGACCACGGATGAACTCTGACAGCATGGGGACCTATAGAAGCAAGGAACCATTATGACACGATGAAGGCCTAGAATCAAATGATTCATTGTGACATCAAGTGGCCTAAAAGGGCATGGAATGCATTGTGACACCACAGAGGTTAAGAGAAGCAAGGAACCATTGTGACCCAGTGCAGGCTAACAATCTAATGATCCCTTGTGGCACCAGGGCGTATAAAAAGGGCCAGGGATGGATTGTTACAGCACGGGGACCAATAGAAGCAAGGATCTATTATGCCACCGTGGAGGCCAAGAATCAAATGATTCATTGTGACATCAAGTGGCCTAAAAGGGCTTGGAATGCATTGTGACCGCACTGGAGTTAAGAGAAGCAAGGATCCATTGTGACCCAATGGAGGCTAATATTCCCAGGATCCCATTTGACACCCGGGGGCGTAAAAGGGCCAGGGATGAATTGTGTCAGCATGGGGCCCAATAGAAACAAGGAACCATTATGACACCATGGAGGCCAAGAATCAAATGATTCATTGTGACATCTAGTGGCCTAAAAGGGCATGGGATGCATTGTGACACCACAGAGGTTAAGAGAAGCAAGGAACCATTGTGACCCAATGCAGGCTAACAATCTAATGATCCCTTGTGACACCAATGGGCCTAAAAGGGGCAGGGATGAATTGTGAATGCATGGGGCCCAAGTAAAACCTGGTACAATTATGCCACCATGGAGGCCAAGAATCAAATGATTCATTGTGACATCAAGTGGCCTAAAAGGGCATGGGATGCATTGTGACACCACAGGGGTTAAGAGAAGCAAGGATCCATTGTGACCCAATGCAGGCTAACAATCTAATAATCCCTTGTGGCACCAGGCGGCGCAAAAGGACCACGGATGAACTCTGACAGCATGGGGTCCTATAGAAGCAAGGATCCATTATGACACCATGAAGGCCTAGAATCAAATGGTTCATTGTAAGTCCAAGTGGCCTAAAAGGGCTTGGAATGCAATGTGACACCACAGAGGTTAAGAGAAGCAAGGATCCATTGTGACCCAATGGAGGCTAATAATCCCAGGATCCCATTTGACACCAGGGGGCGTAAAAGGGCCAGGGATGAATTGTGACAGCATGGGGCCCAAGAGAAACAAGGAACCATTATGACACCATGGAGGCCAAGAATCAAATGATTCATTGTGACATCTAGTGGCCTAAAAGGGCATGGGATGCATTGTGACACCACAGAGGTTAAGAGAAGCAAGGAACCATTGTGACCCAATGCAGGCTAACAATCTATTGATCCCTTGTGACACCAATGGGCCTAAAAGGGGCAGGGATGTATTGTGAAACCATGGGGCCCAAGAGAAACCTCGTACAATTACGCCACCATGGAGGCCAAGAATCAAATGATTCATTGTGACATCAAGTGGCCTAAAAGGGCATGGGATGCATTGTGACACCACAGAGGTTAAGAGAAGCAAGGAACCATTGTGACCCAATGCAGGCTAACAATCTAATGATCCCTTGTGACACCAATGGGCCTAAAAGGGCCAGGGATGAATTGTTACAGCACGGGGACCAATAGATGCAAGGACCTATTATGCCACCATGGAAGCCAAGAATCAAATAATTCATTGTGACATCATGTGGCCTAAAAGGGCATGGGATGCATTGTGACACCACAGGGGTTAAGAGAAGCAAGGAACCATTGTGACCCAATGCAGGCTAACAATCTAATGATCCCTTGTGACACCAATGGGCCTAAAAGGTGCAGGGATGTATTGTGGAAGCATGGGGCCCAATAGAAACCTCGTACAATTACGCCACCATGGAGGCCAAGAATCAAATTATTCGTTGTGACATCAAGTGGCCTAAAAGGGCATGGGATGCACTGTGACGCCACAGAGGTTAAGAGAAGCAAGGGTCCATTGTGACCCAATGCAGGCTAACAATCTAATTATCCCTTGTTACACCAATGGGTCTAAAAAGGGGCAGGGATGAATTGTGAAAGCATGGGGCCCAATAGAAACCTCGTACAATTACGCCACCATGGAGGCCAAGAATCAAATGATTCATTGTGGCATCAAGTGGCCTAAAAGGGCATGGGATGCATTGTGACACCACAGGGGTTAAGAGAAGCAAGGAACCATTGTGACCCAGTGCAGGCTAACAATCTAATGATCCCTTGTGACACCAATGGGCCTAAAAGGGGCAGCGATGAATTGTTACATCACGGGGACAAATAGAAGCAAGGATCTATTATGACACCATGGAGGCCAAGAATCAAATAATTCATTGTGACATCATGTGGCCTAAAAGGGCATGGGATGCATTGTGACACCACAGGGGTTAAGAGAAGCAAGGAACCATTGTGACCCAATGCAGGCTAACAATCTATTGATCCCTTGTGACACCAATGGGCCTAAAAGGGGCAGGGATGTATTGTGAAACCATGGGGCCCAAGAGAAACCTCGTACAATTACGCCACCATGGAGGCCAAGAATCAAATGATTCATTGTGACATCAAGTGGCCTAAAAGGGCATGGGATGCATTGTGACACCACAGGGGTTAAGAGAAGCAAGGAACCATTGTGACCCAATGCAGGCTAACAATCTAAGAATCCCTTTTGACACCAGGGGGCGTAAAAGGACCACGGATGAACTCTGACAGCATGGGGACCTATAGAAGCAAGGAACCATTATGACACGATGAAGGCCTAGAATCAAATGATTCATTGTGACATCAAGTGGCCTAAAAGGGCATGGAATGCATTGTGACACCACAGAGGTTAAGAGAAGCAAGGAACCATTGTGACCCAGTGCAGGCTAACAATCTAATGATCCCTTGTGGCACCAGGGCGTATAAAAAGGGCCAGGGATGGATTGTTACAGCACGGGGACCAATAGAAGCAAGGATCTATTATGCCACCGTGGAGGCCAAGAATCAAATGATTCATTGTGACATCAAGTGGCCTAAAAGGGCTTGGAATGCATTGTGACCGCACTGGAGTTAAGAGAAGCAAGGATCCATTGTGACCCAATGGAGGCTAATATTCCCAGGATCCCATTTGACACCCGGGGGCGTAAAAGGGCCAGGGATGAATTGTGTCAGCATGGGGCCCAATAGAAACAAGGAACCATTATGACACCATGGAGGCCAAGAATCAAATGATTCATTGTGACATCTAGTGGCCTAAAAGGGCATGGGATGCATTGTGACACCACAGAGGTTAAGAGAAGCAAGGAACCATTGTGACCCAATGCAGGCTAACAATCTAATGATCCCTTGTGACACCAATGGGCCTAAAAGGGGCAGGGATGAATTGTGAATGCATGGGGCCCAAGTAAAACCTGGTACAATTATGCCACCATGGAGGCCAAGAATCAAATGATTCATTGTGACATCAAGTGGCCTAAAAGGGCATGGGATGCATTGTGACACCACAGGGGTTAAGAGAAGCAAGGATCCATTGTGACCCAATGCAGGCTAACAATCTAATAATCCCTTGTGGCACCAGGCGGCGCAAAAGGACCACGGATGAACTCTGACAGCATGGGGTCCTATAGAAGCAAGGATCCATTATGACACCATGAAGGCCTAGAATCAAATGGTTCATTGTAAGTCCAAGTGGCCTAAAAGGGCTTGGAATGCAATGTGACACCACAGAGGTTAAGAGAAGCAAGGATCCATTGTGACCCAATGGAGGCTAATAATCCCAGGATCCCATTTGACACCAGGGGGCGTAAAAGGGCCAGGGATGAATTGTGACAGCATGGGGCCCAAGAGAAACAAGGAACCATTATGACACCATGGAGGCCAAGAATCAAATGATTCATTGTGACATCTAGTGGCCTAAAAGGGCATGGGATGCATTGTGACACCACAGAGGTTAAGAGAAGCAAGGAACCATTGTGACCCAATGCAGGCTAACAATCTATTGATCCCTTGTGACACCAATGGGCCTAAAAGGGGCAGGGATGTATTGTGAAACCATGGGGCCCAAGAGAAACCTCGTACAATTACGCCACCATGGAGGCCAAGAATCAAATGATTCATTGTGACATCAAGTGGCCTAAAAGGGCATGGGATGCATTGTGACACCACAGGGGTTAAGAGAAGCAAGGAACCATTGTGACCCAATGCAGGCTAACAATCTAAGAATACCTTTTGACACCAGGGGGCGTAAAAGGACCACGGATGAACTCTGACAGCATGGGGACCTATAGAAACAAGGAACCATTATGACACGATGAAGGCCTAGAATCAAATGATTCATTGTGACATCAAGTGGCCTAAAAGGGCATGGAATGCATTGTGACACCACAGAGGTTAAGAGAAGCAAGGAACCATTGTGACCCAGTGCAGGCTAACAATCTAATGATCCCTTGTGGCACCAGGGCGTATAAAAAGGGCCAGGGATGGATTGTTACAGCACGGGGACCAATAGAAGCAAGGATCTATTATGCCACCGTGGAGGCCAAGAATCAAATGATTCATTGTGACATCAAGTGGCCTAAAAGGGCTTGGAATGCATTGTGACCGCACTGGAGATAAGAGAAGCAAGGATCCATTGTGACCCAATGGAGGCTAATATTCCCAGGATCCCATTTGACACCCGGGGGCGTAAAAGGGCCAGGGATGAATTGTGACAGCATGGGGCCCAATAGAAACAAGGAACCATTATGACACCATGAAGGCCAAGAATCAAATGATTCATTGTGACATCAAGTGGCCTAAAAGGGCATGGGATGCATTGTGACACCACAGAGGTTAAGAGAAGCAAGGAACCATTGTGACCCAATGCAGGCTAACAATCTAATGATCCCTTGTGACACCAATGGGCCTAAAAGGGGCAGGGATGTATTGTGAAAGCATGGGGCCCAATAGAAACCTCGTAAAATTACGCCACCATGGAGGCCAAGAATCAAATGATTCGTTGTGACATCAAGTGGCCTAAAAGGGCATGGGATGCATTGTGACACCACAGAGGTTAAGAGAAGCACGGAACCATTGTGACCCAATGCAGGCTAACAATCTAATGATCCCTTGTGACACCAATGGACCTAAAAGGGCCAGGGATGAATTGTTACAGCACGGGGACAAATAGAAGCAAGGATCTATTATGCCACCATGGAGGCCAAGAATCAAATAATTCATTGTGACATCATGTGGCCTAAAAGGGCATGGGATGCATTGTGACAGCACAGGGGTTAAGAAAAGCAAGGATCCATTGTCACCCAACGGAGGCTAATAATCCCAGGATCCCATTTGACACCAGGGGGCGTAAAAGGGCCAGGGATGAATTGTGTCAGCATGGGGCCCAATAGAAACAAGGAACCATTATGACACCATGGAGGCCAAGAATCAAATGATTCATTGTGACATCTAGTGGCCTAAAAGGGCATGGGATGCATTGTGACACCACAGAGGTTAAGAGAAGCAAGGAACCATTGTGACCCAATGCAGGCTAACAATCTAATGATCCCTTGTGACACCAATGGGCCTAAAAGGGGCAGGGATGAATTGTGAATGCATGGGGCCCAATAGAAACCTCGTACAATTATGCCACCGTGGAGGCCAAGAATCAAATGATTCATTGTGACATCAAGTGGCCTAAAAGGGCATGGGATGCATTGTGACACCACAGGGGTTAAGAGAAGCAAGGATCCATTGTGACCCAATGCAGGCTAACAATCTAATAATCCCTTGTGGCACCAGGCAGCGCAAAAGGACCACGGATGAACTCTGACAGCATGGGGACCTATAGAAGCAAGGAACCATTATGACACCATGAAGGCCTAGAATCAAATGGTTCACTGTAAGTCCAAGTGGCCTAAAAGGGCTTGGAATGCAATGTGACACCACAGAGGTTAAGAGAAGCAAGGATCCATTGTGACCCAATGGAGGCTAATAATCCCAGGATCCCATTTGACACCAGGGGGCGTAAAAGGGCCAGGGATGAATTGTGACAGCATGGAGCCCAATAGAAACAAGGAACCATTATGCCACCATGGAGGCCAAGAATCCAATAATTCATTGTGACATCAAGTGGCCTAAAAGGGCATGGGATGCATTGTGACACCACAGAGGTTAAGAGAAGCAAGGAATCATTGTGACCCAATGCAGGCTAACAATCTAATGATCCCTTGTGGCACCAGGGGGTATATAAAGGGCCAGGGATGGATTGTTACAGCACGGGGACCAATAGAAACAAGGATCTATTATGCCAACGTGGAGGCCACGAATCAAATGATTCATTGTGACATCTAGTGGCCTAAAAGGGCATGGGATGCACTGTGACGCCACAGAGGTTAAGAGAAGCAAGGATCCATTGTGACCCAATGCAGGCTAACAATCTAATTATCCCTTGTTACACCAATGGGCCTAAAAGGGGCAGGGATGAATTGTGAAAGCATGGGGCCCAATAGAAACCTCGTACAATTACGCCACCATGGAGGCCAAGAATCAAATGATTCATTGTGGCATCAAGTGGCCTAAAAGGGCATGGGATGCATTGTGACACCACAGGGGTTAAGAGAAGCACGGAACCATTGTGACCCAGTGCAGGCTAACAATCTAATGATCCCTTGTGACACCAATGGGCCTAAAAGGGGCAGCGATGAATTGTTACATCACGGGGACAAATAGAAGCAAGGATCTATTATGACACCATGGAGGCCAAGAATCAAATAATTCATTGTGACATCATGTGGCCTAAAAGGGCATGGGATGCATTGTGACAGCACAGGGGTTAAGAAAAGCAAGGAATCATTGTGACCCAATGGAGGCTAATAATCCCAGGATCCCATTTGACACCAGGGGGCGTAAAAGGGCCAGGGATGAATTGTGTCAGCATGGGGCCCAATAGAAACAAGGAACCATTATGACACCATGGAGGCCAAGAATCAAATGATTCATTGTGACATCTAGTGGCCTAAAAGGGCATGGGATGCATTGTGACACCACAGAGGTTAAGAGAAGCAAGGAACCATTGTGACCCAATGCAGGCTAACAATCTAATGATCCCTTGTGACACCAATGGGCCTAAAAGGGGCAGGGATGAATTGTGAAAGCATGGGGCCCAATAGAAACCTCGTACAATTATGCCACCATGGAGGCCAAGAATCAAATGATTCATTGTGACATCAAGTGGCCTAAAAGGGCATGGGATGCATTGTGACACCACAGAGGTTAAGAGAAGCAAGGAACCATTGTGACCCAATGCAGGCTAACAATCTAATGATCCCTTGTGGCTCCAGGGGGTATAAAAAGGGCCAGGGATGGATTGTTACAGCACGGGGACCAATAGAAGCAAGGATCTATTATGCCACCATGGAGGACAAGAATCAAATGATTCATTGTGACAACAAGTGGCCTAAAAGGGCATGGGATGCATTGTGACACCACAGGGGTTAAGAGAAGCAAGGAACCATTGTGATCCAATGCTGCCTAACAATCTAAGAATCCCTTTTGACACCAGGGAGAGTAAAAGAGGCAGGGATCAATTGTGACAGCATGGGTCCCAATAGAATCGAGGAACCATTATGACACCATGGAGGCCAAGAATCAAATAATTCATTGTGACATCAAGTGGCCTAAAAGGGCATGGGATGCTTTGTGACACCACAGGGGTTAAGAGAAGCAAGGAACCATTGTGACCCAATGCAGGCTAACAATCTATTGATCCCTTGTGACACCAATGGGCCTAAAAGGGGCAGGGATGTATTGTGAAACCATGGGGCCCAAGAGAAACCTCGTACAATTACGCCACCATGGAGGCCAAGAATCAAATGATTCATTGTGACATCAAGTGGCCTAAAAGGGCATGGGATGCATTGTGACACCACAGGGGTTAAGAGAAGCAAGGAACCATTGTGACCCAATGCAGGCTAACAATCTAAGAATCCCTTTTGACACCAGGGGGCGTAAAAGGACCACGGATGAACTCTGACAGCATGGGGACCTATAGAAGCAAGGAACCATTATGACACGATGAAGGCCTAGAATCAAATGATTCATTGTGACATCAAGTGGCCTAAAAGGGCATGGAATGCATTGTGACACCACAGAGGTTAAGAGAAGCAAGGAACCATTGTGACCCAGTGCAGGCTAACAATCTAATGATCCCTTGTGGCACCAGGGCGTATAAAAAGGGCCAGGGATGGATTGTTACAGCACGGGGACCAATAGAAGCAAGGATCTATTATGCCACCGTGGAGGCCAAGAATCAAATGATTCATTGTGACATCAAGTGGCCTAAAATGGCTTGGAATGCATTGTGACCGCACTGGAGTTAAGAGAAGCAAGGATCCATTGTGACCCAATGGAGGCTAATATTCCCAGGATCCCATTTGACACCCGGGGGCGTAAAAGGGCCAGGGATGAATTGTGACAGCATGGGGCCCAATAGAAACAAGGAACCATTATGACACCATGAAGGCCAAGAATCAAATGATTCATTGTGACATCAAGTGGCCTAAAAGGGCATGGGATGCATTGTGACACCACAGAGGTTAAGAGAAGCAAGGAACCATTGTGACCCAATGCAGGCTAACAATCTAATGATCCCTTGTGACACCAATGGGCCTAAAAGGGGCAGGGATGTATTGTGAAAGCATGGGGCCCAATAGAAACCTCGTAAAATTACGCCACCATGGAGGCCAAGAATCAAATGATTCGTTGTGACATCAAGTGGCCTAAAAGGGCATGGGATGCATTGTGACACCACAGAGGTTAAGAGAAGCACGGAACCATTGTGACCCAGTGCAGGCTAACAATCTAATGATCCCTTGTGACACCAATGGACCTAAAAGGGCCAGGGATGAATTGTTACAGCACGGGGACCAATAGAAGCAAGGATCTATTATGCCACCATGGAGGCCAAGAATCAAATAATTCATTGTGACATCATGTGGCCTAAAAGGGCATGGGATGCATTGTGACAGCACAGGGGTTAAGAAAAGCAAGGATCCATTGTGACCCAATGGAGGCTAATAATCCCAGGATCCCATTTGACACCAGGGGGCGTAAAAGGGCCAGGGATGAATTGTGTCAGCATGGGGCCCAATAGAAACAAGGAACCATTATGACACCATGGAGGCCAAGAATCAAATGATTCATTGTGACATCTAGTGGCCTAAAAGGGCATGGGATGCATTGTGACACCACAGAGGTTAAGAGAAGCAAGGAACCATTGTGACCCAATGCAGGCTAACAATCTACTGATCCCTTGTGACACCAATGGGCCTAAAAGGGGCAGGGAGGAATTGTGAATGCATGGGGCCCAAGTAAAACCTGGTACAATTATGCCACCATGGAGGCCAAGAATCAAATGATTCATTGTGACATCAAGTGGCCTAAAAGGGCATGGGATGCATTGTGACACCACAGGGGTTAAGAGAAGCAAGGATCCATTGTGACCCAATGCAGGCTAACAATCTAATAATCCCTTGTGGCACCAGGCGGCGCAAAAGGACCACGGATGAACTCTGACAGCATGGGGTCCTATAGAAGCAAGGATCCATTATGACACCATGAAGGCCTAGAATCAAATGGTTCATTGTAAGTCCAAGTGGCCTAAAAGGGCTTGGAATGCAATGTGACACCACAGAGGTTAAGAGAAGCAAGGATCCATTGTGACCCAATGGAGGCTAATAATCCCAGGATCCCATTTGACACCAGGGGGCGTAAAAGGGCCAGGGATGAATTGTGACAGCATGGGGCCCAATAGAAACAAGGAACCATTATGACACCATGGAGGCCAAGAATCAAAAGATTCATTGTGACATCTAGTGGCCTAAAAGGGCATGGGATGCACTGTGACACCACAGAGGTTAAGAGAAGCAAGGAACCATTGTGACCCAATGCAGGCTAACACTCTAATGATCCCTTGTGACACCAATGGGCCTAAAAGGGGCAGGGATGTATTGTGAAAGCATGGGGCCCCAGTAAAACCTGGTACAATTATGCCACCATGGAGGCCAAGAATCAAATGATTCATTGTGACATCAAGTGGCCTAAAAGGGCATGGGATGCATTGTGACACCACAGGGGTTAAGAGAAGCAAGGAACCATTGAGACCCGATGCAGGCTAACAATCTAAGAATCCCTTTTGACACCAGGGGGCGCAAAAGGACCACGGATGAACACTGACAGCATGGGGACCTATAGAAGCAAGGAAACATTATGACTCCATGAAGGCCAAGAATCAAATGATTCATTGTGACATCAAGTGGCCTAAAAGGGCATGGGATGCATTGTGACACCACAGAGGTTAAGAGAAGCAAGGAACCATTGTGACCCAATGCAGGCTAACAATCTAATGATCCCTTGTGACACCAATGGGCCTAAAAGGGGCAGGGATGTATTGTGAAAGCATGGGGCCCAATAGAAACCTCGTAAAATTACGCCACCATGGAGGCCAAGAATCAAATGATTCGTTGTGACATCAAGTGGCCTAAAAGGGCATGGGATGCATTGTGACACCACAGAGGTTAAGAGAAGCACGGAACCATTGTGACCCAGTGCAGGCTAACAATCTAATGATCCCTTGTGACACCAATGGACCTAAAAGGGCCAGGGATGAATTGTTACAGCACGGGGACCAATAGAAGCAAGGATCTATTATGCCACCATGGAGGCCAAGAATCAAATAATTCATTGTGACATCATGTGGCCAAAAAGGGCATGGGATGCATTGTGACAGCACAGGGGTTAAGAAAAGCAAGGATCCATTGTGACCCAATGCAGGCTAATAATCCCAGGATCCCATTTGACACCAGGGGGCGTTAAAGGGCCAGGGATGAATTGTGGCAGCATGGGGCCCAATAGAAACAAGGAACCATTATGACACCATGGAGGCCACGAATCAAATGATTCATTGTGACATCTAGTGGCCTAAAAGGGCATGGGATGCACTGTGACACCACAGAGGTTAAGAGAAGCAAGGAACCATTGTGACCCAATGCAGGCTAACAATCTAATGATCCCTTGTGGCACCAGGGGGTATAAAAAGGGCCAGGGATGGATTGTTACAGCACGGGGACCAATAGAAGCAAGGATCTATTATGCCACCATGGAGGACAAGAATCAAATGATTCATTGTGACATCAAGTGGCCTAAAAGGCCATGGGATGCATTGTGACAGCACAGGGGTTAAGAGAAGCAAGGATCCATTGTGACCCAATGGAGGCTAATAATCGCAGGATCCCATTTGACACCAGGGGGCGTATAAGGGCCAGGGATGAATTGTGACCGCATGGCGCCCAAAAGAAACAAGGAACCATTATGACACCATGGAGGCCAAGAATCAAATAATTCATTGTGACATCAAGTGGCCTAAAAGGGCATGGGATGCATTGTGACACCACAGAGGTTAGGAGAAGCAAGGAACCATTGTGACCCAATGCAGGCTAACAATCTAATGATCCCTTGTGACACCAATGGGCCTAAAAGGGCCAGGGATGAATTGCGACAGCATGGGGCCCAAGTAAAACCTGGTACAATTATGCCACCATGGAGGCCAAGAATCAAATGATTCATCGTGACATCAAGTGGCCTAAAAGGGCATGGGATGCATTGTGACACCACAGGGGTTAAGAGAAGCAAGGATCCATTGTGACCCAATGGAGGGTAATAATCCCAGGATCCCATTTGACACCAGGGGGCGTAAAAGGGCCAGGGATGAATTGTGACAGCATGGAGCCCAATAGAAACAAGGAACCATTATGACACCATGGAGGTCAAGAATCAAATGATTCTTTGTGACATCAAGTGGCCTAAAAGGGCATGGGATGCATTGTGACACCACAGAGGTTAAGAGAAGCAAGGAACCATTGTGACCCAATGCAGGCTAACAATCTAATGATCCCTTGTGACACCCATGGGCCTAAAAGGGCCAGGGATGAATTGTTACAGCACGGGGACCAATAGATTCAAGGATCTATTATGCCACGATGGAAGCCAAGAATCTAATAATTCATTGTGACATCATGTGGCCTAAAAGGGCATGGGATGCATTGTGACAACACAGAGGTTAAGAGAAGCAAGGAACCATTGTGACCCAATGCAGGCTAACAATCTAATGATCCCTTGTGACACCAATGGGCCTAAAAGGGGCAGGGATGTATTGTGAAAGCATGGGGCCCAATAGAAACCTCGTACAATTACGCCACCATGGAGGCCAAGAATCAAATTATTCGTTGTGACATCAAGTGTCCTAAAAGGGCATGGGATGCATTGTGACACCACAGAGGTTAAGAGAAGCAAGGAACCATTGTGACCCAATGCAGGCTAACAATCTAATGATCCCTTGTGACACCAATGGGCCTAAAAGGGCCAGGGATGAATTGTTACAGCACGGGGACCAATAGAAGCAAGGATCTATTATGCCACCGTGGAGGCCAAGAATCAAATAATTCATTGTGACATCAAGTGGCCTAAAAGGGCATGGGATGCATTGTGACACCACAGGGGTTAAGAAAAGCAAGGATCCATTGTGACCCAATGGAGGCTAATAATCCCAGGATCCCATTTGACACCAGGGGGCGTAAAAGGGCCAGGGATGAACTCTGGCAGCATGGGGACCTATAGAAGCAAGGAACCATTATGACACCATGAAGGCCTAGAATAAAATGGTTCATTGTAAGTCCAAGTGGCCTAAAAGGGCTTGGAATGCATTGTGACACCACAGAGGTTAAGAGAAGCAAGGATCCATTGTGACCCAATGGAGGCTAATAATCCCAGGATCCCATTTGACACCAGGGGGCGTAAAAGGGCCAGGGATGAATTGTGACAGCATGGGGCCCAAGAGAAACAAGGAACCATTATGACACCATGAAGGCCAAGAATCAAATGATTCATTGTGACATCAAGTGGCCTAAAAGGGCATGGGATGCATTGTGACACCACAGAGGTTAAGAGAAGCAAGGAACCATTGTGACCCAATGCAGGCTAACAATCTAATGATCCCTTGTGACACCAGGGGGCGTAAAAGGGCCACGGATGAATTGTGGCAGCATGGGGCCCAATAGAAACAAGGATCTATTATGACACCATGGAGGCCAAGAATCCAATAATTCATTGTGACATCAAGTGGCCTAAAAGGCCATGGGATGCATTGTGACAGCACAGGGGTTAAGAAAAGCAAGGATCCATTGTGACCCAATGGAGGCTAATAATCCCAGGATCCCATTTGACACCAGGGGGCGTAAAAGGGCCAGGGATGAATTGTGGCAGCATGGGGCCCAATAGAAACAAGGAACCGTTATGACACCATGGAGGCCAAGAATCAAATGCTTCATTGTGACATCTAGTGGCCTAAAAGGGCATGGGATGCATTGTGACACCACAGAGGTTAAGAGAAGCAAGGAACCATTGTGACCCAATGCAGGCTAACAATCTAATGATCCCTTGTGACACCAAAGGGCCTAAAAGGGCCAGGGATGGATTGTTACAGCACGGGGACCAATAGAAGCAAGGATCTATTATGCCACCATGGAGGCCAAGAATCAAATAATTCATTGTGACATCATGTGGCCTAAAAGGGCATGGGTTGCATTGTGACAGCACAGGGGTTAAGAAAAGCAAGGATCCATTGTGACCCAATGGAGGCTAATAATCCAAGGATCCCATTTGACACCAGGGGGCGTAAAAGGGCCAGGTATGAATTGTGACAGCATGGGGCCCAATAGAAACAAGGAACAATTATGACACCATGGAGGCCACGAATCAAATGATTCATTGTGACATCTAGTGGCCTAAAAGGGCATGGGATGCACTGTGACACCACAGAGGTTAAGAGAAGCAAGGAACCATTGTGACCCAATGCAGGCTAACAATCTAATGATCCCTTGTGGCACCAGGGGGTATAAAAAGGGCCAGGGATGGATTGTTACAGCACGGGCACCAATAGAAGCAAGGATCTATTATGGCAACGTGGAGGCCAAGAATCAAATGATTCATTGTGACATCAAGTGGCCTAAAAGGGCATGGGATGCATTGTGACACCACAGGGGTTAAGAGAAGCAAGGATCCATTGTCACCCAACGGAGGCTAATAATCCCAGGATCCCATTTGACACCAGGGGGCGTAAAAGGGCCAGGGATGAATTGTGACAGCATGGGGCCCAAAAGAAACAAGGAACCATTATGACACCATGGAGGCCATGAATCAAATGATTCATTGTGACATCAAGTGGCCTAAAAGGGCATGGGATGCATTGTGACACCACAGAGGTTAAGAGAAGCAAGGAACCATTGTGATCCAATGCAGGCTAACAATCTAATGATCCCTTGTGACACCAATGGGCCTAAAAGGGCCAGGGATGAATTGCGACACCATGGGGCCCAAGTAAAACCTGGTACAATTATGCCACCATGGAGGCCAAGAATCAAATGATTCATTGTGACAGCAAGTGGCCTAAAAGGGCATGGGATGCATTGTGACACCACAGGGGTTAAGAGAAGCAAGGATCCATTGTGACCCAATGGAGGGTAATAATCCCAGGATCCCATTTGACACCAGGGGGCGTAAAAGGTCCAGGGATGAATTGTGACAGCATGGAGCCCAATAGAAACAAGGAACCATTATGACACCATGGAGGCCAAGAATCAAATGATTCATTGTGACATCTAGTGGCCTAAAAGGGCATGGGATGCATTGTGACCGCACTGGAGTTAAGAGAAGCAAGGATCCATTGTGACCCAATGCAGGCTAATATTCCCAGGATCCCATTTGACACCAGGGGGCGTAAAAGGGCCAGGGATGAATTGTGACAGCATGGGGCCCAATAGAAACAAGGAACCATTATGACACCATGAAGGCCAAGAATCAAATGATTCATTGTGACATCAAGCGGCCTAAAAGGGCATGGGATGCATTGTGACACCACAGGGGTTAAGAGAAGCAAGGAACCATTGTGACCCAATGCAGGCTAACAATCTAATGATCCCTTGTGACACCAGGGGGCGTAAAAGGGCCAGGGATGAATTGTGGCAGCATGGGGCCCAATAGAAACAAGGATCTATTATGACACCATGGAGGCCAAGAATCAAATAATTCATTGTGACATCATGTGGCCTAAAAGGGCATGGGATGCATTGTGACAGCACAGGGGTTAAGAAAAGCAAGGATCCATTGTGACCCAATGGAGGCTAATAATCCCAGGATCCCATTTGACACCAGGGGGCGTAAAAGGACCACGGATGAATTGTGTCAGCATGGGGCCCAATAGAAACAAGGAACCATTATGACACCATGGAGGCCAAGAATCAAATGATTCATTGTGACATCAAGTGGCCTAAAAGGGCATGGGACGCATTGTGACACCACAGGGGTTAAGAGAAGCAAGGAACCATTGTGACCCAATGCAGGCTAACAATCTAATGATCCCTTGTGGCACCAGGGGGTATAAAAAGGGCCAGGGATGGATTGTTACAGCACGGGGACCAATAGAAGCAAGGATCTATTATGGCAACGTGGAGGCCAAGAATCAAATGATTCATTGTGACATCAAGTGGCCTAAAAGGGCATGGGATGCATTGTGACACCACAGGGGTTAAGAGAAGCAAGGATCCATTGTCACCCAACGGAGGCTAATAATCGCAGGATCCCATTTGACACCAGGGGGCGTAAAAGGGCCAGGGATGAATTGTGACAGCATGGGGCCCAAAAGAAACAAGGAACCATTATGACACCATGGAGGCCAAGAATCAAATGATTCATTGTGACATCAAGTGGCCTAAAAGGGCATGGGATGCATTGTGACACCACAGAGGTTAAGAGAAGCAAGGAACCATTGTGATCCAATGCAGGCTAACAATCTAATGATCCCTTGTGACACCAATGGGCCTAAAAGGGCCAGGGATGAATTGCGACACCATGGGGCCCAAGTAAAACCTGGTACAATTATGCCACCATGGAGGCCAAGAATCAAATGATTCATTGTGACAGCAAGTGGCCTAAAAGGGCATGGGATGCATTGTGACACCACAGGGGTTAAGAGAAGCAAGGATCCATTGTGACCTAATGGAGGGTAATAATCCCAGGATCCCATTTGACACCCGGGGGCGTAAAAGGGCCAGGGATGAATTGTGACAGCATGGAGCCCAATAGAAACAAGGAACCATTATGACACCATGGAGGCCAAGAATCAAATGATTCATTGTGACATCATGTGGCCTAAAAGGGCATGGGATGCATTGTGACACCACAGAGGTTAAGAGAAGCAAGGAATCATTGTGACCCAATGCAGGCTAACAATCTAATGATCCCTTGTGGCACCAGGGGCTATAAAAAGGGCCAGGGATGGATTGTCACAGCACGGGGACCAATAGAAGCAAGGATCTATTATGCCACCGTGGAGGCCAAGAATCAAATGATTCATTGTGACATCTAGTGGCCTAAAAGGGCATGGGATGCACTGTGACGCCACAGGGGTTAAGAGAAGCAAGGATCCATTGTGACCCAATGGAGGCTAATAATCCCAGGATCCCATTGGACACCAATGGGCGTAAAAGGGCCTGGGATGCATTGTGACACCACAGGGGTTAAGAGAAGCAAGGAACCGTTGTGACCCAATGCAGGCTAACAATCTATTGATCCCTTGTGACACCAATGGGCCTAAAAGGGGCTGGGATGATTTGTGAAAGCATGGGGCCCCAGTAAAACCTGGTACAATTATGCCACCATGGAGGCCAAGAATCAAATGATTCATTGTGACATCAAGTGGCCTAAAAGGGCATGGGATGCATTGTGACACCACAGGGGTTAAGAGAAGCAAGGAACCATTGTGACCCAATGCAGGCTAACAATCTAAGAATCCCTTTTGACACCAGGGGGCGCAAAAGGACCACGGATGAACACTGACAGCATGGGGACCTATAGAAGCAAGGAAACATTATGACTCCATGAAGGCCAAGAATCAAATGATTCATTGTGACATCAAGTGGCCTAAAAGGGCTTGGAATGCATTGTGACACCACAGAGGTTAAGAGAAGCAAGGAACCATTGTGACCCAATGCAGGCTAACAATCCAATGATCCCTTGTGGCACCAGGGGGTATAAAAAGGGCCAGGGATGGATTGTTACAGCACGGGGACCAATAGAAGCAAGGATCTATTATGCCACCATGGCGGCCAAGAATCAAATGATTCATTGTGACATCAAGTGGCCTAAAAGGGCATGGGATGCATTGTGACACCACAGGGGTTAAGAGAAGCAAGGAACCATTGTGATCCAATGCTGCCTAACAATCTAAGAATCCCTTTTGACACCATGGGGCGTAAAAGGGGCAGGGATGAATTGTGACAGCATGGGGCCCAATAGAATCAAGGAACCATTATGCCACCATGGAGGCCAAGAATCCAATAATTCATTGTGACATCAAGTGGCCTAAAAGGGCATGGGATGCATTGTGACACCACAGAGGTTAAGAGAAGCAAGGAATCATTGTGACCCAATGCAGGCTAACAATCTAATGATCCCTTGTGGCACCAGGGGGTATATAAAGGGCCAGGGATGGATTGTTACAGCACGGGGACCAATAGAAACAAGGATCTATTATGCCATCGTGGTGGCCACGAATCTAATGATTCATTGTGACATCTAGTGGCCTAAAAGGGCATGGGATGCACTGTGACGCCACAGGGGTTAAGAGAAGCAAGGAACCATTGTGACCCAATGCAGGCTAACAATCTAATTATCCCTTGTTACACCAATGGGCCTAAAAGGGGCAGGGATGAATTGTGAAAGCATGGGGCCCAATAGAAACCTCGTACAATTACGCCACCATGGAGGCCAAGAATCAAATGATTCATTGTGACATCAAGTGGCCTAAAAGGGCATGGGATGCATTGTGACACCACAGGGGTTAAGAGAAGCAAGGAACCATTGTGACCCAGTGCAGGCTAACAATCTAATGATCCCTTGTGACACCAATGGGCCTAAAAGGGGCAGCGATAAATTGTTACATCACGGGGACAAATAGAAGCAAGGATCTATTATGACACCATGGAGGCCAAGAATCAAATAATTCATTGTGACATCATGTGGCCTAAAAGGGCATGGGATGCATTGTGACAGCACAGGGGTTAAGAAAAGCAAGGAATCATTGTGATCCAATGGAGGCTAATAATCCCAGGATCCCATTTGACACCAGGGGGCGTAAAAGGGCCAGGGATGAATTGTGTCAGCATGGGGCCCAATAGAAACAAGGAACCATTATGACACCATGGAGGCCAAGAATCAAATGATTCATTGTGACATCTAGTGGCCTAAAAGGGCATGGGATGCATTGTGACACCACAGAGGTTAAGAGAAGCAAGGAACCATTGTGACCCAATGCAGGCTAACAATCTAATGATCCCTTGTGACACCAATGGGCCTAAAAGGGGCAGGGATGTATTGTGAAAGCATGGGGCCCAATAGAAACCTCGAACAATTACGCCACCATGGAGGCCAAGAATCAAATGATTCGTTGTGACATCAAGTGGCCTAAAAGGGCATGGGATGCATTGTGACACCACAGAGGTTAAGAGAAGCAAGGAACCATTGTGACCCAATGCAGGCTAACAATCTAATGATCCCTTGTGGCTCCAGGGGGTATAAAAAGGGCCAGGGATGGATTGTTACAGCACGGGGACCAATAGAAGCAAGGATCTATTATGCCACCATGGAGGACAAGAATCAAATGATTCATTGTGACAACAAGTGGCCTAAAAGGGCATGGGATGCATTGTGACACCACAGGGGTTAAGAGAAGCAAGGAACCATTGTGACCCAATGCTGCCTAACAATCTAAGAATCCCTTTTGACACCAGGGGGAGTAAAAGAGGCAGGGATCAATTGTGACAGCATGGGGCCCAATAGAATCGAGGAACCATTATGACACCATGGAGGCCAAGAATCAAATGATTCATTGTGACATCAAGTGGCCTAAAAGGGCATGGGATGCATTGTGACACCACAGAGGTTAAGAGAAGCAAGGAAACATTGTGACCCAATGCAGGCTAACAATCTAATGATCCCTTGTGACACCAATGGGCCTAAAAGGGCCAGGGATGAATTGTTACAGCACGGGGACCAATAGATGCAAGGATCTATTATGCCACCATGGAAGCCAAGAATCAAATAATTCATTGTGACATCATGTGGTCTAAAAGGGCATGGGATGCATTGTGACACCACAGAGGTTAAGAGAAGCAAGGAACCATTGTGACCCAATGCAGGCTAACAATCTATTGATCCCTTGTGACACCAATGGGCCTAAAAGGGGCAGGGATGATTTGTGAAAGCATGGGGCCCCAGTAAAACCTGGTACAATTATGCCACCATGGAGGCCAAGAATCAAATGATTCATTGTGACATCAAGTGGCCTAAAAGGGCATGGGATGCATTGTGACACCACAGGGGTTAAGAGAAGCAAGGAACCATTGTGACCCAATGCAGGCTAACAATCTAAGAATACCTTTTGACACCAGGGGGCGCAAAAGGACCACGGATGAACACTGACAGCATGGGGACCTATAGAAGCAAGGAAACATTATGACTCCATGAAGGCCAAGAATCAAATGATTCATTGTGACATCAAGTGGCCTAAAAGGGCTTGGAATGCATTGTGACACCACAGAGGTTAAGAGAAGCAAGGAACCATTGTGACCCAATGCAGGCTAACAATCTAATGATCCCTTGTGACACCAATGGGCCTAAAAGGGGCAGGGATGTATTGTGAAAGCATGGGGCCCAATAGAAACCTCGTACAATTACGCCACCATGGAGGCCAAGAATCAAATGATTCGTTGTGACATCAAGTGGCCTAAAAGGGCATGGGATGCATTGTGACACCACAGAGGTTAAGAGAAGCACGGAACCATTGTGACCCAATGCAGGCTAACAATCTAATGATCCCTTTTTACACCAATGGGCCTAAAAGGGCCAGGGATGAATTGTGGCAGCATGGGGCCCAATAGAAACAAGGATCTATTATGACACCATGGAGGCCAAGAATCAAATAATTCATTGTGACATCATGTGGCCTAAAAGGGCATGGGATGCATTGTGACAGCACAGGGGTTAAGAAAAGCAAGGATCCATTGTGACCCAATGGAGGCTAATAATCCCAGGATCCCATTTGACACCAGGGGGCGTAAAAGGGCCAGGGATGAATTGTGGCAGCATGGGGCCCAATAGAAACAAGGAACCGTTATGACACCATGGAGGCCAAGAATCAAATGCTTCATTGTGACATCTAGTGGCCTAAAAGGGCATGGGATGCATTGTGACACCACAGAGGTTAAGAGAAGCAAGGAACCATTGTGACCCAATGCAGGCTAACAATCTAATGATCCCTTGTGACACCAAAGGTCCTAAAAGGTCCAGGGATGGATTGTTACAGCACGGGGACCAATAGAAGCAAGGATCTATTATGCCACCATGGAGGCCAAGAATCAAATAATTCATTGTGACATCATGTGGCCTAAAAGGGCATGGGTTGCATTGTGACAGCACAGGGGTTAAGAAAAGCAAGGATCCATTGTGACCCAATGGAGGCTAATAATCCAAGGATCCCATTTGACACCAGGGGGCGTAAAAGGGCCAGGTATGAATTGTGACAGCATGGGGCCCAATAGAAACAAGGAACAATTATGACACCATGGAGGCCACGAATCAAATGATTCATTGTGACATCTAGTGGCCTAAAAGGGCATGGGATGCACTGTGACACCACAGAGGTTAAGAGAAGCAAGGAACCATTGTGACCCAATGCAGGCTAACAATCTAATGATCCCTTGTGGCACCAGGGGGTATAAAAAGGGCCAGGGATGGATTGTTACAGCACGGGCACCAATAGAAGGAAGGATCTATTATGGCAACGTGGAGGCCAAGAATCAAATGATTCATTGTGACATCAAGTGGCCTAAAAGGGCATGGGATGCATTGTGACACCACAGGGGTTAAGAGAAGCAAGGATCCATTGTCACCCAACGGAGGCTAATAATCCCAGGATCCCATTTGACACCAGGGGGCGTAAAAGGGCCAGGGATGAATTGTGACAGCATGGGGCCCAAAAGAAACAAGGAACCATTATGACACCATGGAGGCCAAGAATCAAATGATTCATTGTGACATCAAGTGGCCTAAAAGGGCATGGGATGCATTGTGACACCACAGAGGTTAAGAGAAGCAAGGAACCATTGTGATCCAATGCAGGCTAACAATCTAATGATCCCTTGTGACACCAATGGGCCTAAAAGGGCCAGGGATGAATTGCGACACCATGGGGCCCAAGTAAAACCTGGTACAATTATGCCACCATGGAGGCCAAGAATCAAATGATTCATTGTGACAGCAAGTGGCCTAAAAGGGCATGGGATGCATTGTGACACCACAGGGGTTAAGAGAAGCAAGGATCCATTGTGACCCAATGGAGGGTAATAATCCCAGGATCCCATTTGACACCAGGGGGCGTAAAAGGGCCGGGGATGAATTGTGACAGCATGGAGCCCAATAGAAACAAGGAACCATTATGACACCATGGAAGCCAAGAATCAAATGATTCATTGTGACATCTAGTGGCCTAAAAGGGCATGGGATGCATTGTGACCGCACTGGAGTTAAGAGAAGCAAGGATCCATTGTGACCCAATGCAGGCTAATATTCCCAGGATCCCATTTGACACCAGGGGGCGTAAAAGGGCCAGGGATGAATTGTGACAGCATGGGGCCCAATAGAAACAAGGAACCATTATGACACCATGAAGGCCAAGAATCAAATGATTCATTGTGACATCAAGTGGCCTAAAAGGGCATGGGATGCATTGTGACACCACAGGGGTTAAGAGAAGCAAGGAACCATTGTGACCCAATGCAGGCTAACAATCTAATGATCCCTTGTGACACCAGGGGGCGTAAAAGGGCCAGGGATGAATTGTGGCAGCATGGGGCCCAATAGAAACAAGGATCTATTATGACACCATGGAGGCCAAGAATCAAATAATTCATTGTGACATCATGTGGCCTAAAAGGGCATGGGATGCATTGTGACAGCACAGGGGTTAAGAAAAGCAAGGATCCATTGTGACCCAATGGAGGCTAATAATCCCAGGATCCCATTTGACACCAGGGGGCGTAAAAGGGCCAGGGATGAATTGTGTCAGCATGGGGCCCAATAGAAACAAGGAACCATTATGACACCATGGAGGCCAAGAATCAAATGATTCATTGTGACATCTAGTGGCCTAAAAGGGCATGGGACGCATTGTGACACCACAGGGGTTAAGAGAAGCAAGGAACCATTGTGACCCAATGCAGGCTAACAATCTAATGATCCCTTGTGACACCAATGGGCCTAAAAGGGCCAGGGATGAATTGTTACAGCACGGGGACCAATAGAAGCAAGGATCTATTATGCCACCATGGAGGCCAAGAATCAAATAATTCATTGTGACATCATGTGGCCTAAAAGGGCATGGGTTGCATTGTGACAGCACAGGGGTTAAGAAAAGCAAGGATCCATTGTGACCCAATGGAGGCTAATAATCCAAGGATTCCATTTGACACCAGGGGGCGTAAAAGGGCCAGGTATGAATTGTGACAGCATGGGGCCCAATAGAAACAAGGAACCATTATGACACCATGGAGGCCACGAATCAAATGATTCATTGAGACATCTAGTGGCCTAAAAGGGCATGGGATGCACTGTGACACCACAGAGGTTAAGAGAAGCAAGGAACCATTGTGACCCAATGCAGGCTAACAATCTAATGATCCCTTGTGGCACCAGGGGGTATAAAAAGGGCCAGGGATGGATTGTTACAGCACGGGCACCAATAGAAGCAAGGATCTATTATGGCAACATGGAGGCCAAGAAACAAATGATTCATTGTGACATCAAGTGGCCTAAAAGGGCATGGGATGCATTGTGACACCACAGGGGTTAAGAGAAGCAAGGATCCATTGTCACCCAACGGAGGCTAATAATCGCAGGATCCCATTTGACACCAGGGGGCGTAAAAGGGCCAGGGATGAATTGTGACAGCATGGGGCCCAAAAGAAACAAGGAACCATTATGACACCATGGAGGCCAAGAATCAAATGATTCATTGTGACATCAAGTGGCCTAAAAGGGCATGGGATGCATTGTGACACCACAGAGGTTAAGAGAAGCAAGGAACCATTGTGATCCAATGCAGGCTAACAATCTAATGATCCCTTGTGACACCAATGGGCCTAAAAGGGCCAGGGATGAATTGCGACACCATGGGGCCCAAGTAAAACCTGGTACAATTATGCCACCATGGAGGCCAAGAATCAAATGATTCATTGTGACAGCAAGTGGCCTAAAAGGGCATGGGATGCATTGTGACACCACAGGGGTTAAGAGAAGCAAGGATCCATTGTGACCCAATGGAGAGTAATAATCCCAGGATCCCATTTGACACCAGGGGGCGTAAAAGGGCCAGGGATGAATTGTGACAGCATGGAGCCCAATAGAAACAAGGAACCATTATGACACCATGGAGGCCAAGAATCAAATGATTCATTGTGACATCATGTGGCCTAAAAGGGCATGGGATGCATTGTGACACCACAGAGGTTAAGAGAAGCAAGGAATCATTGTGACCCAATGCAGGCTAACAATCTAATGATCCCTTGTGACACCAATGGGCCTAAAAGGGGCAGGGATGAATTGTGACAGCATGGGGCCCAATAGAAACCTCGTACGATTATGCCACCATGCAGGCCAAGAATCAAATGATTCATTGTGATATCAAGTGGCCTAAAAGGGCATGGGATGCATTGTGACACCACAGAGGTTAAGAGAAGCAAGGAACCATTGTGACCCAATGCAGGCTAACAATCTAATGATCCCTTGTGACACCAATGGGCCTAAAAGGGGCAGGGATGAATTGTGAAAGCATGGGGCCCAAGTAAAACCTGGTACAATTATGCCACCATGGAGGCCAAGAATCAAATGATTCATTGTGACATCAAGTGGCTTAAAAGGGCATGGGATGCATTGTGACACCACAGGGCTTAAAAGAAGTAAGGAACCATTGTGACCCAATGCAGGCTAACAATCTAAGAATCCCTTTTGACACCAGGGGGCGCAAAAGGACCATGGATGAACTCTGACATCATGGGGACCTATAGAAGCAAGGAACCATTATGATGCCATGAAGGCCAAGAATCAAATGGTTCATTGTAAGACCAAGTGGCCTAAAAGGGCTTGGAATGCATTGTGACACCACAGAGGTTAAGAGAAGCAAGGAATCATTGTGACCCAATGCAGGCTAACAATCTAATGATCCCTTGTGGCACCAGGGGCTATAAAAAGGGCCAGGGATGGATTGTCACAGCACGGGGACCAATAGAAGCAAGGATCTATTATGCCACCGTGGAGGCCAAGAATCAAATGATTCATTGTGACATCTAGTGGCCTAAAAGGGCATGGGATGCACTGTGACGCCACAGGGGTTAAGAGAAGCAAGGATCCATTGTGACCCAATGGAGGCTAATAATCCCAGGATCCCATTGGACACCAATGAGCGTAAAAGGGCCAGGGATGCATTGTGACACCACAGGGGTTAAGAGAAGCAAGGAACCATTGTGACCCAATGCAGGCTAACAATCTATTGATCCCTTGTGACACCAATGGGCCTAAAAGGGGCTGGGATGATTTGTGAAAGCATGGGGCCCCAGTAAAACCTGGTACAATTATGCCACCATGGAGGCCAAGAATCAAATGATTCATTGTGACATCAAGTGGCCTAAAAGGGCATGGGATGCATTGTGACACCACAGGGGTTAAGAGAAGCAAGGAACCATTGTGACCCAATGCAGGCTAACAATCTAAGAATCCCTTTTGACACCAGGGGGCGCAAAAGGACCACGGATGAACACTGACAGCATGGGGACCTATAGAAGCAAGGAAACATTATGACTCCATGAAGGCCAAGAATCAAATGATTCATTGTGACATCAAGTGGCCTAAAAGGGCTTGGAATGCATTGTGACACCACAGAGGTTAAGAGAAGCAAGGAACCATTGTGACCCAATGCAGGCTAACAATCCAATGATCCCTTGTGGCACCAGGGGGTATAAAAAGGGCCAGGGATGGATTGTTACAGCACGGGGACCAATAGAAGCAAGGATCTATTATGCCACCATGGCGGCCAAGAATCAAATGATTCATTGTGACATCAAGTGGCCTAAAAGGGCATGGGATGCATTGTGACACCACAGGGGTTAAGAGAAGCAAGGAACCATTGTGATCCAATGCTGCCTAACAATCTAAGAATCCCTTTTGACACCATGGGGCGTAAAAGGGGCAGGGATGAATTGTGACAGCATGGGGCCCAATAGAATCAAGGAACCATTATGCCACCATGGAGGCCAAGAATCCAATAATTCATTGTGACATCAAGTGGCCTAAAAGGGCATGGGATGCATTGTGACACCACAGAGGTTAAGAGAAGCAAGGAATCATTGTGACCCAATGCAGGCTAACAATCTAATGATCCCTTGTGGCACCAGGGGGTATATAAAGGGCCAGGGATGGATTGTTACAGCACGGGGACCAATAGAAACAAGGATCTATTATGCCATCGTGGTGGCCACGAATCTAATGATTCATTGTGACATCTAGTGGCCTAAAAGGGCATGGGATGCACTGTGACGCCACAGGGGTTAAGAGAAGCAAGGAACCATTGTGACCCAATGCAGGCTAACAATCTAATTATCCCTTGTTACACCAATGGGCCTAAAAGGGGCAGGGATGAATTGTGAAAGCATGGGGCCCAATAGAAACCTCGTACAATTACGCCACCATGGAGGCCAAGAATCAAATGATTCATTGTGACATCAAGTGGCCTAAAAGGGCATGGGATGCATTGTGACACCACAGGGGTTAAGAGAAGCAAGGAACCATTGTGACCCAGTGCAGGCTAACAATCTAATGATCCCTTGTGACACCAATGGGCCTAAAAGGGGCAGCGATAAATTGTTACATCACGGGGACAAATAGAAGCAAGGATCTATTATGACACCATGGAGGCCAAGAATCAAATAATTCATTGTGACATCATGTGGCCTAAAAGGGCATGGGATGCATTGTGACACCACAGAGGTTAAGAGAAGCAAGGAACCATTGTGACCCAATGCAGGCTAACAATCTAATGATCCCTTGTGACACCAATGGGCCTAAAAGGGGCAGGGATGAATTGTGAATGCATGGGGCCCAAGTAAAACCTGGTACAATTATGCCACCATGGAGGCCAAGAATCAAATGATTCATTGTGACATCAAGTGGCCTAAAAGGGCATGGGATGCATTGTGACACCACAGGGGTTAAGAGAAGCAAGGATCCATTGTGACCCAATGCAGGCTAACAATCTAATAATCCCTTGTGGCACCAGGCGGCGCAAAAGGACCACGGATGAACTCTGACAGCATGGGGTCCTATAGAAGCAAGGATCCATTATGACACCATGAAGGCCTAGAATCAAATGGTTCATTGTAAGTCCAAGTGGCCTAAAAGGGCTTGGAATGCAATGTGACACCACAGAGGTTAAGAGAAGCAAGGATCCATTGTGACCCAATGGAGGCTAATAATCCCAGGATCCCATTTGACACCAGGGGGCGTAAAAGGGCCAGGGATGAATTGTGACAGCATGGGGCCCAATAGAAACAAGGAACCATTATGACACCATGGAGGCCAAGAATCAAATGATTCATTGTGACATCTAGTGGCCTAAAAGGGCATGGGATGCATTGTGACACCACAGAGGTTAAGAGAAGCAAGGAACCATTGTGACCCAATGCAGGCTAACAATCTATTGATCCCTTGTGACACCAATGGGCCTAAAAGGGGCAGGGATGTATTGTGAAACCATGGGGCCCAAGAGAAACCTCGTACAATTACGCCACCATGGAGGCCAAGAATCAAATGATTCATTGTGACATCAAGTGGCCTAAAAGGGCATGGGATGCATTGTGACACCACAGGGGTTAAGAGAAGCAAGGAACCATTGTGACCCAATGCAGGCTAACAATCTAAGAATACCTTTTGACACCAGGGGGCGTAAAAGGACCAAGGATGAACTCTGACAGCATGGGGACCTATAGAAACAAGGAACCATTATGACACGATGAAGGCCTAGAATCAAATGATTCATTGTGACATCAAGTGGCCTAAAAGGGCATGGAATGCATTGTGACACCACAGAGGTTAAGAGAAGCAAGGAACCATTGTGACCCAGTGCAGGCTAACAATCTAATGATCCCTTGTGGCACCAGGGCGTATAAAAAGGGCCAGGGATGGATTGTTACAGCACGGGGACAAATAGAAGCAAGGATCTATTATGCCACCGTGGAGGCCAAGAATCAAATGATTCATTGTGACATCAAGTGGCCTAAAAGGGCTTGGAATGCATTGTGACCGCACTGGAGATAAGAGAAGCAAGGATCCATTGTGACCCAATGGAGGCTAATATTCCCAGGATCCCATTTGACACCCGGGGGCGTAAAAGGGCCAGGGATGAATTGTGACAGCATGGGGCCCAATAGAAACAAGGAACCATTATGACACCATGAAGGCCAAGAATCAAATGATTCATTGTGACATCAAGTGGCCTAAAAGGGCATGGGATGCATTGTGACACCACAGAGGTTAAGAGAAGCAAGGAACCATTGTGACCCAATGCAGGCTAACAATCTAATGATCCCTTGTGACACCAATGGGCCTAAAAGGGGCAGGGATGTATTGTGAAAGCATGGGGCCCAATAGAAACCTCGTAAAATAACGCCACCATGGAGGCCAAGAATCAAATGATTCGTTGTGACATCAAGTGGCCTAAAAGGGCATGGGATGCATTGTGACACCACAGAGGTTAAGAGAAGCACGGAACCATTGTGACCCAATGCAGGCTAACAATCTAATGATCCCTTGTGACACCAATGGACCTAAAAGGGCCAGGGATGAATTGTTACAGCACGGGGACCAATAGAAGCAAGGATCTATTATGCCACCATGGAGGCCAAGAATCAAATAATTCATTGTGACATCATGTGGCCTAAAAGGGCATGGGATGCATTGTGACAGCACAGGGGTTAAGAAAAGCAAGGATCCATTGTCACCCAACGGAGGCTAATAATCCCAGGATCCCATTTGACACCAGGGGGCGTAAAAGGGCCAGGGATGAATTGTGTCAGCATGGGGCCCAATAGAAACAAGGAACCATTATGACACCATGGAGGCCAAGAATCAAATGATTCATTGTGACATCTAGTGGCCTAAAAGGGCATGGGATGCATTGTGACACCACAGAGGTTAAGAGAAGCAAGGAACCATTGTGACCCAATGCAGGCTAACAATCTAATGATCCCTTGTGACACCAATGGGCCTAAAAGGGGCAGGGATGAATTGTGAATGCATGGGGCCAATAGAAACCTCGTACAATTATGCCACCGTGGAGGCCAAGAATCAAATGATTCATTGTGACATCAAGTGGCCTAAAAGGGCATGGGATGCATTGTGACACCACAGGGGTTAAGAGAAGCAAGGATCCATTGTGACCCAATGCAGGCTAACAATCTAATAATCCCTTGTGGCACCAGGCAGCGCAAAAGGACCACGGATGAACTCTGACAGCATGGGGACCTATAGAAGCAAGGAACCATTATGACACCATGAAGGCCTAGAATCAAATGGTTCACTGTAAGTCCAAGTGGCCTAAAAGGGCTTGGAATGCAATGTGACACCACAGAGGTTAAGAGAAGCAAGGATCCATTGTGACCCAATGGAGGCTAATAATCCCAGGATCCCATTTGACACCAGGGGGCGTAAAAGGGCCAGGGATGAATTGTGACAGCATGGGGCCCAATAGAAACAAGGAACCATTATGACACCATGGAAGCCAAGAATCAAATGATTCATTGTGACATCTAGTGGCCTAAAAGGGCATGGGATGCATTGTGACACCACAGAGGTTAAGAGAAGCAAGGAACCATTGTGACCCAATGCAGGCTAACAATCTAATGATCCCTTGTGACACCAATGGGCCTAAAAGGGGCAGGGATGATTTGTGAAAGCATGGGGCCCCAGTAAAACCTGGTACAATTATGCCACCATGGAGGCCAAGAATCAAATGATTCATTGTGACAACAAGTGGCCTAAAAGGGCATGGGATGCATTGTGACACCACAGGGGTTAAGAGAAGCAAGGATCCATTGTGACCCAATGGAGGGTAATAATCCCAGGTTCCCATTTGACACCAGGGGGCGTAAAAGGTCCAGGGATGAATTGTGACAGCATGGAGCCCAATAGAAACAAGGAACCATTATGCCACCATGGAGGCCAAGAATCCAATAATTCATTGTGACATCAAGTGGCCTAAAAGGGCATGGGATGCATTGTGACACCACAGAGGTTAAGAGAAGCAAGGAATCATTGTGACCCAATGCAGGCTAACAATCTAATGATCCCTTGTGGCACCAGGGGGTATATAAAGGGCCAGGGATGGATTGTTACAGCACGGGGACCAATAGAAACAAGGATCTATTATGCCATCGTGGAGGCCACGAATCAAATGATTCATTGTGACATCTAGTGGCCTAAAAGGGCATGGGATGCACTGTGACGCCACAGAGGTTAAGAGAAGCAAGGATCCATTGTGACCCAATGCAGGCTAACAATCTAATTATCCCTTGTTACACCAATGGGCCTAAAAGGGGCAGGGATGAATTGTGAAAGCATGGGGCCCAATAGAAACCTCGTACAATTACGCCACCATGGAGGCCAAGAATCAAATGATTCATTGTGGCATCAAGTGGCCTAAAAGGGCATGGGATGCATTGTGACACCACAGGGGTTAAGAGAAGCACGGAACCATTGTGACCCAGTGCAGGCTAACAATCTAATGATCCCTTGTGACACCAATGGGCCTAAAAGGGGCAGCGATGAATTGTTACATCACGGGGACAAATAGAAGCAAGGATCTATTATGACACCATGGAGGCCAAGAATCAAATAATTCATTGTGACATCATGTGGCCTAAAAGGGCATGGGATGCATTGTGACAGCACAGGGGTTAAGAAAAGCAAGGAATCATTGTGACCCAATGGAGGCTAATAATCCCAGGATCCCATTTGACACCAGGGGGCGTAAAAGGGCCAGGGATGAATTGTGTCAGCATGGGGCCCAATAGAAACAAGGAACCATTATGACACCATGGAGGCCAAGAATCAAATGATTCATTGTGACATCTAGTGGCCTAAAAGGGCATGGGATGCATTGTGACACCACAGAGGTTAAGAGAAGCAAGGAACCATTGTGACCCAATGCAGGCTAACAATCTAATGATCCCTTGTGACACCAATGGGCCTAAAAGGGGCAGGGATGAATTGTGAAAGCATGGGGCCCAATAGAAACCTCGTACAATTATGCCACCATGGAGGCCAAGAATCAAATGATTCATTGTGACATCAAGTGGCCTAAAAGGGCATGGGATGCATTGTGACACCACAGAGGTTAAGAGAAGCAAGGAACCATTGTGACCCAATGCAGGCTAACAATCTAATGATCCCTTGTGGCTCCAGGGGGTATAAAAAGGGCCAGGGATGGATTGTTACAGCACGGGGACCAATAGAAGCAAGGATCTATTATGCCACCATGGAGGACAAGAATCAAATGATTCATTGTGACAACAAGTGGCCTAAAAGGGCATGGGATGCATTGTGACACCACAGGGGTTAAGAGAAGCAAGGAACCATTGTGATCCAATGCTGCCTAACAATCTAAGAATCCCTTTTGACACCAGGGAGAGTAAAAGAGTCAGGGATCAATTGTGACAGCATGGGTCCCAATAGAATCGAGGAACCATTATGACACCATGGAGGCCAAGAATCAAATAATTCATTGTGACATCAAGTGGCCTAAAAGGGCATGGGATGCTTTGTGACACCACAGGGGTTAAGAGAAGCAAGGAACCATTGTGACCCAATGCAGGCTAACAATCTATTGATCCCTTGTGACACCAATGGGCCTAAAAGGGGCAGGGATGTATTGTGAAACCATGGGGCCCAAGAGAAACCTCGTACAATTACGCCACCATGGAGGCCAAGAATCAAATGATTCATTGTGACATCAAGTGGCCTAAAAGGGCATGGGATGCATTGTGACACCACAGGGGTTAAGAGAAGCAAGGAACCATTGTGACCCAATGCAGGCTAACAATCTAAGAATCCCTTTTGACACCAGGGGGCGTAAAAGGACCACGGATGAACTCTGACAGCATGGGGACCTATAGAAGCAAGGAACCATTATGACACGATGAAGGCCTAGAATCAAATGATTCATTGTGACATCAAGTGGCCTAAAAGGGCATGGAATGCATTGTGACACCACAGAGGTTAAGAGAAGCAAGGAACCATTGTGACCCAGTGCAGGCTAACAATCTAATGATCCCTTGTGGCACCAGGGCGTATAAAAAGGGCCAGGGATGGATTGTTACAGCACGGGGACCAATAGAAGCAAGGATCTATTATGCCACCGTGGAGGCCAAGAATCAAATGATTCATTGTGACATCAAGTGGCCTAAAATGGCTTGGAATGCATTGTGACCGCACTGGAGTTAAGAGAAGCAAGGATCCATTGTGACCCAATGGAGGCTAATATTCCCAGGATCCCATTTGACACCCGGGGGCGTAAAAGGGCCAGATATGAACTGTGACAGCATGGGGCCCAATAGAAACAAGGAACCATTATGACACCATGAAGGCCAAGAATCAAATGATTCATTGTGACATCAAGTGGCCTAAAAGGGCATGGGATGCATTGTGACAGCACAGGGGTTAAGAAAAGCAAGGATCCATTGTGACCCAATGGAGGCTAATAATCCCAGGATCCCATTTGACACCAGGGGGCGTAAAAGGGCCAGGGATGAATTGTGTCAGCATGGGGCCCAATAGAAACAAGGAACCATTATGACACCATGGAGGCCAAGAATCAAATGATTCATTGTGACATCTAGTGGCCTAAAAGGGCATGGGATGCATTGTGACACCACAGAGGTTAAGAGAAGCAAGGAACCATTGTGACCCAATGCAGGCTAACAATCTAATGATCCCTTGTGACACCAATGGGCCTAAAAGGGGCAGGGAGGAATTGTGAATGCATGGGGCCCAAGTAAAACCTGGTACAATTATGCCACCATGGAGGCCAAGAATCACATGATTCATTGTGACATCAAGTGGCCTAAAAGGGCATGGGATGCATTGTGACACCACAGGGGTTAAGAGAAGCAAGGAACCATTGTGACCCAATGCAGGCTAACAATCTAATAATCCCTTGTGGCACCAGGCGGCGCAAAAGGACCACGGATGAACTCTGACAGCATGGGGTCCTATAGAAGCAAGGATCCATTATGACACCATGAAGGCCTAGAATCAAATGGTTCATTGTAAGTCCAAGTGGCCTAAAAGGGCTCGGAATGCAATGTGACACCACAGAGGTTAAGAGAAGCAAGGATCCATTGTGACCCAATGGAGGCTAATAATCCCAGGATCCCATTTGACACCAGGGGGCGTAAAAGGGCCAGGGATGAATTGTGTCAGCATGGGGCCCAATAGAAACAAGGAACCATTATGACACCATGGAGGCCAAGAATCAAATGATTCATTGTGACATCTAGTGGCCTAAAAGGGCATGGGATGCATTGTGACACCACAGAGGTTAAGAGAAGCAAGGAACCATTGTGACCCAATGCAGGCTAACAATCTAATGATCCCTTGTGACACCAATGGGCCTAAAAGGGGCAGGGATGTATTGTGAAAGCATGGGGCCCCAGTAAAACCTGGTACAATTATGCCACCATGGAGGCCAAGAATCAAATGATTCATTGTGACATCAAGTGGCCTAAAAGGGCATGGGATGCATTGTGACACCACAGGGGTTAAGAGAAGCAAGGATCCATTGTGACCCAATGCAGGCTAACAATCTAATAATCCCTTGTGGCACCAGGCGGCGCAAAAGGACCACGGATGAACTCTGACAGCATGGGGTCCTATAGAAACAAGGAACCATTATGACACCATGAAGGCCTAGAATCAAATGGTTCATTGTAAGTCCAAGTGGCCTAAAAGGGCTTGGAATGCAATGTGACACCACAGAGGTTAAGAGAAGCAAGGATCCATTGTGACCCAATGGAGGCTAATAATCCCAGGATCCCATTTGACACCAGGGGGCGTAAAAGGGCCAGGGATGAATTGTGACAGCATGGGGCCCAATAGAAACAAGGAACCATTATGACACCATGGAGGCCAAGAATCAAAAGATTCATTGTGACATCTAGTGGCCTAAAAGGGCATGGGATGCATTGTGACACCACAGAGGTTAAGAGAAGCAAGGAACCATTGTGACCCAATGCAGGCTAACAATCTAATGATCCCTTGTGACACCAATGGGCCTAAAAGGGGCAGGGATGTATTGTGAAAGCATGGGGCCCCAGTAAAACCTGGTACAATTATGCCACCATGGAGGCCAAGAATCAAATGATTCATTGTGACATCAAGTGGCCTAAAAGGCCATGGGATGCATTGTGACACCACAGGGGTTAAGAGAAGCAAGGAACCATTGAGACCCGATGCAGGCTAACAATCTAAGAATCCCTTTTGACACCAGGGGGCGCAAAAGGACCACGGATGAACACTGACAGCATGGGGACCTATAGAAGCAAGGAAACATTATGACTCCATGAAGGCCAAGAATCAAATGATTCATTGTGACATCAAGTGGCCTAAAAGGGCATGGGATGCATTGTGACACCACAGAGGTTAAGAGAAGCAAGGAACCATTGTGACCCAATGCAGGCTAACAATCTAATGATCCCTTGTGACACCAATGGGCCTAAAAGGGGCAGGGATGTATTGTGAAAGCATGGGGCCCAATAGAAACCTCGTAAAATTACGCCACCATGGAGGCCAAGAATCAAATGATTCGTTGTGACATCAAGTGGCCTAAAAGGGCATGGGATGCATTGTGACACCACAGAGGTTAAGAGAAGCACGGAACCATTGTGACCCAATGCAGGCTAACAATCTAATGATCCCTTGTGACACCAATGGACCTAAAAGGGCCAGGGATGAATTGTTACAGCACGGGGACCAATAGAAGCAAGGATCTATTATGCCACCATGGAGGCCAAGAATCAAATAATTCATTGTGACATCATGTGGCCAAAAAGGGCATGGGATGCATTGTGACAGCACAGGGGTTAAGAAAAGCAAGGATCCATTGTGACCCAATGCAGGCTAATAATCCCAGGATCCCATTTGACACCAGGGGGCGTAAAAGGGCCAGGGATGAATTGTGGCAGCATGGGGCCCAATAGAAACAAGGAACCATTATGACACCATGGAGGCCACGAATCAAATGATTCATTGTGACATCTAGTGGCCTAAAAGGGCATGGGATGCACTGTGACACCACAGAGGTTAAGAGAAGCAAGGAACCATTGTGACCCAATGCAGGCTAACAATCTAATGATCCCTTGTGGCACCAGGGGGTATAAAAAGGGCCAGGGATGGATTGTTACAGCACGGGGACCAATAGAAGCAAGGATCTATTATGCCACCATGGAGGACAAGAATCAAATGATTCATTGTGACATCAAGTGGCCTAAAAGGCCATGGGATGCATTGTGACAGCACAGGGGTTAAGAGAAGCAAGGATCCATTGTGACCCAATGGAGGCTAATAATCGCAGGATCCCATTTGACACCAGGGGGCGTAAAAGGGCCAGGGATGAATTGTGACCGCATGGGGCCCAAAAGAAACAAGGAACCATTATGACACCATGGAGGCCAAGAATCAAATAATTCATTGTGACATCAAGTGGCCTAAAAGGGCATGGGATGCATTGTGACACCACAGAGGTTAGGAGAAGGAAGGAACCATTGTGACCCAATGCAGGCTAACAATCTAATGATCCCTTGTGACACCAATGGGCCTAAAAGGGCCAGGGATGAATTGCGACAGCATGGGGCCCAAGTAAAACCTGGTACAATTATGCCACCATGGAGGCCAAGAATCAAATGATTCATTGTGACATCAAGTGGCCTAAAAGGCCATGGGATGCATTGTGACAGCACAGGGGTTAAGAGAAGCAAGGATCCATTGTGACCCAATGGAGGGTAATAATCCCAGGATCCCATTTGACACCAGGGGGCGTAAAAGGGCCAGGGATGAATTGTGACAGCATGGAGCCCAATAGAAACAAGGAACCATTATGACACCATGGAGGTCAAGAATCAAATGATTCTTTGTGACATCAAGTGGCCTAAAAGGGCATGGGATGCATTGTGACACCACAGAGGTTAAGAGAAGCAAGGAACCATTGTGACCCAATGCAGGCTAACAATCTAATGATCCCTTGTGACACCAATGGGCCTAAAAGGGCCAGGGATGAATTGTTACAGCACGGGGACCAATAGATTCAAGGATCTATTATGCCACGATGGAAGCCAAGAATCAAATAATTCATTGTGACATCATGTGGCCTAAAAGGGCATGGGATGCATTGTGACACCACAGAGGTTAAGAGAAGCAAGGAACCATTGTGACCCAATGCAGGCTAACAATCTAATGATCCCTTGTGACACCAATGGGCCTAAAAGGGGCAGGGATGTATTGTGAAAGCATGGGGCCCAATAGAAACCTCGTACAATTACGCCACCATGGAGGCCAAGAATCAAATTATTCGTTGTGACATCAAGTGTCCCAAAGGGCATGGGATGCATTGTGACACCACAGAGGTTAAGAGAAGCAAGGAACCATTGTGACCCAATGCAGGCTAACAATCTAATGATCCCTTGTGACACCAATGGGCCTAAAAGGGCCAGGGATGAATTGTTACAGCACGGGGACCAATAGAAGCAAGGATCTATTATGCCACCGTGGAGGCCAAGAATCAAATAATTCATTGTGACATCAAGTGGCCTAAAAGGGCATGGGATGCATTGTGACACCACAGGGGTTAAGAAAAGCAAGGATCCATTGTGACCCAATGGAGGCTAATAATCCCAGGATCCCATTTGACACCAGGGGGCGTAAAAGGGCCAGGGATGAACTCTGACAGCATGGGGACCTATAGAAGCAAGGAACCATTATGACACCATGAAGGCCTAGAATAAAATGGTTCATTGTAAGTCCAAGTGGCCTAAAAGGGCTTGGAATGCAATGTGACACCACAGAGGTTAAGAGAAGCAAGGATCCATTGTGACCCAATGGAGGCTAATAATCCCAGGATCCCATTTGACACCAGGGGGCGTAAAAGGGCCAGGGATGAATTGTGACAGCATGGGGCCCAAGAGAAACAAGGAACCATTATGACACCATGAAGGCCAAGAATCAAATGATTCATTGTGACATCAAGTGGCCTAAAAGGGCATGGGATGCATTGTGACACCACAGAGGTTAAGAGAAGCAAGGAACCATTGTGACCCAATGCAGGCTAACAATCTAATGATCCCTTGTGACACCAGGGGGCGTAAAAGGTCCACGGATGAATTGTGGCAGCATGGGGCCCAATAGAAACAAGGATCTATTATGACACCATGGAGGCCAAGAATCAAATAATTCATTGTGACATCATGTGGCCTAAAAGGGCATGGGATGCATTGTGACAGCACAGGGGTTAAGAAAAGCAAGGATCCATTGTGACCCAATGGAGGCTAATAATCCCAGGATCCCATTTGACACCAGGGGGCGTAAAAGGGCCAGGGATGAATTGTGGCAGCATGGGGCCCAATAGAAACAAGGAACCGTTATGACACCATGGAGGCCAAGAATCAAATGCTTCATTGTGACATCTAGTGGCCTAAAAGGGCATGGGATGCATTGTGACACCACAGAGGTTAAGAGAAGCAAGGAACCATTGTGACCCAATGCAGGCTAACAATCTAATGATCCCTTGTGACACCAAAGGGCCTAAAAGGGCCAGGGATGGATTGTTACAGCACGGGGACCAATAGAAGCAAGGATCTATTATGCCACCATGGAGGCCAAGAATCAAATAATTCATTGTGACATCATGTGGCCTAAAAGGGCATGGGTTGCATTGTGACAGCACAGGGGTTAAGAAAAGCAAGGATCCATTGTGACCCAATGGAGGCTAATAATCCAAGGATCCCATTTGACACCAGGGGGCGTAAAAGGGCCAGGTATGAATTGTGACAGCATGGGGCCCAATAGAAACAAGGAACAATTATGACACCATGGAGGCCACGAATCAAATGATTCATTGTGACATCTAGTGGCCTAAAAGGGCATGGGATGCACTGTGACACCACAGAGGTTAAGAGAAGCAAGGAACCATTGTGACCCAATGCAGGCTAACAATCTAATGATCCCTTGTGGCACCAGGGGGTATAAAAAGGGCCAGGGATGGATTGTTACAGCACGGGCACCAATAGAAGCAAGGATCTATTATGGCAACGTGGAGGCCAAGAATCAAATGATTCATTGTTACATCAAGTGGCCTAAAAGGGCATGGGATGCATTGTGACACCACAGGGGTTAAGAGAAGCAAGGATCCATTGTCACCCAACGGAGGCTAATAATCCCAGGATCCCATTTGACACCAGGGGGCGTAAAAGGGCCAGGGATGAATTGTGACAGCATGGGGCCCAAAAGAAACAAGGAACCATTATGACACCATGGAGGCCATGAATCAAATGATTCATTGTGACATCAAGTGGCCTAAAAGGGCATGGGATGCATTGTGACACCACAGAGGTTAAGAGAAGCAAGGAACCATTGTGATCCAATGCAGGCTAACAATCTAATGATCCCTTGTGACACCAATGGGCCTAAAAGGGCCAGGGATGAATTGCGACACCATGGGGCCCAAGTAAAACCTGGTACAATTATGCCACCATGGAGGCCAAGAATCAAATGATTCATTGTGACAGCAAGTGGCCTAAAAGGGCATGGGATGCATTGTGACACCACAGGGGTTAAGAGAAGCAAGGATCCATTGTGACCCAATGGAGGGTAATAATCCCAGGATCCCATTTGACACCAGGGGGCGTAAAAGGTCCAGGGATGAATTGTGACAGCATGGAGCCCAATAGAAACAAGGAACCATTATGACACCATGGAGGCCAAGAATCAAATGATTCATTGTGACATCTAGTGGCCTAAAAGGGCATGGGATGCATTGTGACCGCACTGGAGTTAAGAGAAGCAAGGATCCATTGTGACCCAATGCAGGCTAATATTCCCAGGATCCCATTTGACACCAGGGGGCGTAAAAGGGCCAGGGATGAATTGTGACAGCATGGGGCCCAATAGAAACAAGGAACCATTATGACACCATGAAGGCCAAGAATCAAATGATTCATTGTGACATCAAGCGGCCTAAAAGGGCATGGGATGCATTGTGACACCACAGGGGTTAAGAGAAGCAAGGAACCATTGTGACCCAATGCAGGCTAACAATCTAATGATCCCTTGTGACACCAGGGGGCGTAAAAGGGCCAGGGATGAATTGTGGCAGCATGGGGCCCAATAGAAACAAGGATCTATTATGACACCATGGAGGCCAAGAATCAAATAATTCATTGTGACATCATGTGGCCTAAAAGGGCATGGGATGCATTGTGACAGCACAGGGGTTAAGAAAAGCAAGGATCCATTGTGACCCAATGGAGGCTAATAATCCCAGGATCCCATTTGACACCAGGGGGCGTAAAAGGGCCAGGGATGAATTGTGTCAGCATGGGGCCCAATAGAAACAAGGAACCATTATGACACCATGGAGGCCAAGAATCAAATGATTCATTGTGACATCTAGTGGCCTAAAAGGGCATGGGACGCATTGTGACACCACAGGGGTTAAGAGAAGCAAGGAACCATTGTGACCCAATGCAGGCTAACAATCTAATGATCCCTTGTGGCACCAGGGGGTATAAAAAGGGCCAGGGATGGATTGTTACAGCACGGGCACCAATAGAAGCAAGGATCTATTATGCCACCATGGCGGCCAAGAATCAAATGATTCATTGTGACATCAAGTGGCCTAAAAGGGCATGGGATGCATTGTGACACCACAGGGGTTAAGAGAAGCAAGGAACCATTGTGATCCAATGCTGCCTAACAATCTAAGAATCCCTTTTGACACCATGGGGCGTAAAAGGGGCAGGGATGAATTGCGACACCATGGGGCCCAAGTAAAACCTGGTACAATTATGCCACCATGGAGGCCAAGAATCAAATGATTCATTGTGACAGCAAGTGGCCTAAAAGGGCATGGGATGCATTGTGACACCACAGGGGTTAAGAGAAGCAAGGATCCATTGTGACCCAATGGAGGGTAATAATCCCAGGATCCCATTTGACACCAGGGGGCGTAAAAGGGCCAGGGATGAATTGTGACAGCATGGAGCCCAATAGAAACAAGGAACCATTATGACACCATGGAGGCCAAGAATCAAATGATTCATTGTGACATCATGTGGCCTAAAAGGGCATGGGATGCATTGTGACACCACAGAGGTTAAGAGAAGCAAGGAATCATTGTGACCCAATGCAGGCTAACTATCTAATGATCCCTTGTGACACCAATGGGCCTAAAAGGGGCAGGGATGAATTGTGACAGCATGGGGCCCAATAGAAACCTCGTACGATTATGCCACCATGCAGGCCAAGAATCAAATGATTCATTGTGATATCAAGTGGCCTAAAAGGGCATGGGATGCATTGTGACACCACAGAGGTTAAGAGAAGCAAGGAACCATTGTGACCCAATGCAGGCTAACAATCTAATGATCCCTTGTGACACCAATGGGCCTAAAAGGGGCAGGGATGAATTGTGAAAGCATGGGGCCCAAGTAAAACCTGGTACAATTATGCCACCATGGAGGCCAAGAATCAAATGATTCATTGTGACATCAAGTGGCTTAAAAGGGCATGGGATGCATTGTGACACCACAGGGCTTAAAAGAAGCAAGGAACCATTGTGACCCAATGCAGGCTAACAATCTAAGAATCCCTTTTGACACCAGGGGGCGCAAAAGGACCATGGATGAACTCTGACATCATGGGGACCTATAGAAGCAAGGAACCATTATGATGCCATGAAGGCCAAGAATCAAATGGTTCATTGTAAGACCAAGTGGCCTAAAAGGGCTTGGAATGCATTGTGACACCACAGAGGTTAAGAGAAGCAAGGAATCATTGTGACCCAATGCAGGCTAACAATCTAATGATCCCTTGTGGCACCAGGGGCTATAAAAAGGGCCAGGGATGGATTGTCACAGCACGGGGACCAATAGAAGCAAGGATCTATTATGCCACCGTGGAGGCCAAGAATCAAATGATTCATTGTGACATCTAGTGGCCTAAAAGGGCATGGGATGCACTGTGACGCCACAGGGGTTAAGAGAAGCAAGGATCCATTGTGACCCAATGGAGGCTAATAATCCCAGGATCCCATTGGACACCAATGGGCGTAAAAGGGCCAGGGATGCATTGTGACACCACAGGGGTTAAGAGAAGCAAGGAACCATTGTGACCCAATGCAGGCTAACAATCTATTGATCCCTTGTGACACCAATGGGCCTAAAAGGGGCTGGGATGATTTGTGAAAGCATGGGGCCCCAGTAAAACCTGGTACAATTATGCCACCATGGAGGCCAAGAATCAAATGATTCATTGTGACATCAAGTGGCCTAAAAGGGCATGGGATGCATTGTGACACCACAGGGGTTAAGAGAAGCAAGGAACCATTGTGACCCAATGCAGGCTAACAATCTAAGAATCCCTTTTGACACCAGGGGGCGCAAAAGGACCACGGATGAACACTGACAGCATGGGGACCTATAGAAGCAAGGAAACATTATGACTCCATGAAGGCCAAGAATCAAATGATTCATTGTGACATCAAGTGGCCTAAAAGGGCTTGGAATGCATTGTGACACCACAGAGGTTAAGAGAAGCAAGGAACCATTGTGACCCAATGCAGGCTAACAATCCAATGATCCCTTGTGGCACCAGGGGGTATAAAAAGGGCCAGGGATGGATTGTTACAGCACGGGGACCAATAGAAGCAAGGATCTATTATGCCACCATGGCGGCCAAGAATCAAATGATTCATTGTGACATCAAGTGGCCTAAAAGGGCATGGGATGCATTGTGACACCACAGGGGTTAAGAGAAGCAAGGAACCATTGTGATCCAATGCTGCCTAACAATCTAAGAATCCCTTTTGACACCATGGGGCGTAAAAGGGGCAGGGATGAATTGTGACAGCATGGGGCCCAATAGAATCAAGGAACCATTATGCCACCATGGAGGCCAAGAATCCAATAATTCATTGTGACATCAAGTGGCCTAAAAGGGCATGGGATGCATTGTGACACCACAGAGGTTAAGAGAAGCAAGGAATCATTGTGACCCAATGCAGGCTAACAATCTAATGATCCCTTGTGGCACCAGGGGGTATATAAAGGGCCAGGGATGGATTGTTACAGCACGGGGACCAATAGAAACAAGGATCTATTATGCCATCGTGGTGGCCACGAATCTAATGATTCATTGTGACATCTAGTGGCCTAAAAGGGCATGGGATGCACTGTGACGCCACAGGGGTTAAGAGAAGCAAGGAACCATTGTGACCCAATGCAGGCTAACAATCTAATTATCCCTTGTTACACCAATGGGCCTAAAAGGGGCAGGGATGAATTGTGAAAGCATGGGGCCCAATAGAAACCTCGTACAATTACGCCACCATGGAGGCCAAGAATCAAATGATTCATTGTGACATCAAGTGGCCTAAAAGGGCATGGGATGCATTGTGACACCACAGGGGTTAAGAGAAGCAAGGAACCATTGTGACCCAGTGCAGGCTAACAATCTAATGATCCCTTGTGACACCAATGGGCCTAAAAGGGGCAGCGATAAATTGTTACATCACGGGGACAAATAGAAGCAAGGATCTATTATGACACCATGGAGGCCAAGAATCAAATAATTCATTGTGACATCATGTGGCCTAAAAGGGCATGGGATGCATTGTGACAGCACAGGGGTTAAGAAAAGCAAGGAATCATTGTGATCCAATGGAGGCTAATAATCCCAGGATCCCATTTGACACCAGGGGGCGTAAAAGGGCCAGGGATGAATTGTGTCAGCATGGGGCCCAATAGAAACAAGGAACCATTATGACACCATGGAGGCCAAGAATCAAATGATTCATTGTGACATCTAGTGGCCTAAAAGGGCATGGGATGCATTGTGACACCACAGAGGTTAAGAGAAGCAAGGAACCATTGTGACCCAATGCAGGCTAACAATCTAATGATCCCTTGTGACACCAATGGGCCTAAAAGGGGCAGGGATGTATTGTGAAAGCATGGGGCCCAATAGAAACCTCGAACAATTACGCCACCATGGAGGCCAAGAATCAAATGATTCATTGTGACATCAAGTGGCCTAAAAGGGCATGGGATGCATTGTGACACCACAGAGGTTAAGAGAAGCAAGGAACCATTGTGACCCAATGCAGGCTAACAATCTAATGATCCCTTGTGGCTCCAGGGGGTATAAAAAGGGCCAGGGATGGATTGTTACAGCACGGGGACCAATAGAAGCAAGGATCTATTATGCCACCATGGAGGACAAGAATCAAATGATTCATTGTGACAACAAGTGGCCTAAAAGGGCATGGGATGCATTGTGACACCACAGGGGTTAAGAGAAGCAAGGAACCATTGTGACCCAATGCTGCCTAACAATCTAAGAATCCCTTTTGACACCAGGGGGAGTAAAAGAGGCAGGGATCAATTGTGACAGCATGGGGCCCAATAGAATCGAGGAACCATTATGACACCATGGAGGCCAAGAATCAAATAATTCATTGTGACATCAAGTGGCCTAAAAGGGCATGGGATGCATTGTGACACCACAGAGGTTAAGAGAAGCAAGGAAACATTGTGACCCAATGCAGGCTAACAATCTAATGATCCCTTGTGACACCAATGGGCCTAAAAGGGCCAGGGATGAATTGTTACAGCACGGGGACCAATAGATGCAAGGATCTATTATGCCACCATGGAAGCCAAGAATCAAATAATTCATTGTGACATCATGTGGCCTAAAAGGGCATGGGATGCATTGTGACACCACAGAGGTTAAGAGAAGCAAGGAACCATTGTGACCCAATGCAGGCTAACAATCTATTGATCCCTTGTGACACCAATGGGCCTAAAAGGGGCAGGGATGATTTGTGAAAGCATGGGGCCCCAGTAAAACCTGGTACAATTATGCCACCATGGAGGCCAAGAATCAAATGATTCATTGTGACATCAAGTGGCCTAAAAGGGCATGGGATGCATTGTGACACCACAGGGGTTAAGAGAAGCAAGGAACCATTGTGACCCAATGCAGGCTAACAATCTAAGAATACCTTTTGACACCAGGGGGCGCAAAAGGACCACGGATGAACACTGACAGCATGGGGACCTATAGAAGCAAGGAAACATTATGACTCCATGAAGGCCAAGAATCAAATGATTCATTGTGACATCAAGTGGCCTAAAAGGGCTTGGAATGCATTGTGACACCACAGAGGTTAAGAGAAGCAAGGAACCATTGTGACCCAATGCAGGCTAACAATCTAATGATCCCTTGTGACACCAATGGGCCTAAAAGGGGCAGGGATGTATTGTGAAAGCATGGGGCCCAATAGAAACCTCGTACAATTACGCCACCATGGAGGCCAAGAATCAAATGATTCGTTGTGACATCAAGTGGCCTAAAAGGGCATGGGATGCATTGTGACACCACAGAGGTTAAGAGAAGCACGGAACCATTGTGACCCAATGCAGGCTAACAATCTAATGATCCCTTTTTACACCAATGGGCCTAAAAGGGCCAGGGATGAATTGTGGCAGCATGGGGCCCAATAGAAACAAGGATCTATTATGACACCATGGAGGCCAAGAATCAAATAATTCATTGTGACATCATGTGGCCTAAAAGGGCATGGGATGCATTGTGACAGCACAGGGGTTAAGAAAAGCAAGGATCCATTGTGACCCAATGGAGGCTAATAATCCCAGGATCCCATTTGACACCAGGGGGCGTAAAAGGGCCAGGGATGAATTGTGGCAGCATGGGGCCCAATAGAAACAAGGAACCGTTATGACACCATGGAGGCCAAGAATCAAATGCTTCATTGTGACATCTAGTGGCCTAAAAGGGCATGGGATGCATTGTGACACCACAGAGGTTAAGAGAAGCAAGGAACCATTGTGACCCAATGCAGGCTAACAATCTAATGATCCCTTGTGACACCAAAGGGCCTAAAAGGGCCAGGGATGGATTGTTACAGCACGGGGACCAATAGAAGCAAGGATCTATTATGCCACCATGGAGGCCAAGAATCAAATAATTCATTGTGACATCATGTGGCCTAAAAGGGCATGGGTTGCATTGTGACAGCACAGGGGTTAAGAAAAGCAAGGATCCATTGTGACCCAATGGAGGCTAATAATCCAAGGATCCCATTTGACACCAGGGGGCGTAAAAGGGCCAGGTATGAATTGTGACAGCATGGGGCCCAATAGAAACAAGGAACAATTATGACACCATGGAGGCCACGAATCAAATGATTCATTGTGACATCTAGTGGCCTAAAAGGGCATGGGATGCACTGTGACACCACAGAGGTTAAGAGAAGCAAGGAACCATTGTGACCCAATGCAGGCTAACAATCTAATGATCCCTTGTGGCACCAGGGGGTATAAAAAGGGCCAGGGATGGATTGTTACAGCACGGGCACCAATAGAAGCAAGGATCTATTATGGCAACGTGGAGGCCAAGAATCAAATGATTCATTGTGACATCAAGTGGCCTAAAAGGGCATGGGATGCATTGTGACACCACAGGGGTTAAGAGAAGCAAGGATCCATTGTCACCCAACGGAGGCTAATAATCCCAGGATCCCATTTGACACCAGGGGGCGTAAAAGGGCCAGGGATGAATTGTGACAGCATGGGGCCCAAAAGAAACAAGGAACCATTATGACACCATGGAGGCCATGAATCAAATGATTCATTGTGACATCAAGTGGCCTAAAAGGGCATGGGATGCATTGTGACACCACAGAGGTTAAGAGAAGCAAGGAACCATTGTGATCCAATGCAGGCTAACAATCTAATGATCCCTTGTGACACCAATGGGCCTAAAAGGGCCAGGGATGAATTGCGACACCATGGGGCCCAAGTAAAACCTGGTACAATTATGCCACCATGGAGGCCAAGAATCAAATGATTCATTGTGACAGCAAGTGGCCTAAAAGGGCATGGGATGCATTGTGACACCACAGGGGTTAAGAGAAGCAAGGATCCATTGTGACCCAATGGAGGGTAATAATCCCAGGATCCCATTTGACACCAGGGGGCGTAAAAGGTCCAGGGATGAATTGTGACAGCATGGAGCCCAATAGAAACAAGGAACCATTATGACACCATGGAGGCCAAGAATCAAATGATTCATTGTGACATCTAGTGGCCTAAAAGGGCATGGGATGCATTGTGACCGCACTGGAGTTAAGAGAAGCAAGGATCCATTGTGACCCAATGCAGGCTAATATTCCCAGGATCCCATTTGACACCAGGGGGCGTAAAAGGGCCAGGGATGAATTGTGACAGCATGGGGCCCAATAGAAACAAGGAACCATTATGACACCATGAAGGCCAAGAATCAAATGATTCATTGTGACATCAAGCGGCCTAAAAGGGCATGGGATGCATTGTGACACCACAGGGGTTAAGAGAAGCAAGGAACCATTGTGACCCAATGCAGGCTAACAATCTAATGATCCCTTGTGACACCAGGGGGCGTAAAAGGGCCAGGGATGAATTGTGGCAGCATGGGGCCCAATAGAAACAAGGATCTATTATGACACCATGGAGGCCAAGAATCAAATAATTCATTGTGACATCATGTGGCCTAAAAGGGCATGGGATGCATTGTGACACCACAGGGGTTAAGAAAAGCAAGGATCCATTGTGACCCAATGGAGGCTAATAATCCCAGGATCCCATTTGACACCAGGGGGCGTAAAAGGGCCAGGGATGAATTGTGTCAGCATGGGGCCCAATAGAAACAAGGAACCATTATGACACCATGGAGGCCAAGAATCAAATGATTCATTGTGACATCTAGTGGCCTAAAAGGGCATGGGACGCATTGTGACACCACAGGGGTTAAGAGAAGCAAGGAACCATTGTGACCCAATGCAGGCTAACAATCTAATGATCCCTTGTGACACCAATGGGCCTAAAAGGGCCAGGGATGAATTGTTACAGCACGGGGACCAATAGAAGCAAGGATCTATTATGCCACCATGGAGGCCAAGAATCAAATAATTCATTGTGACATCATGTGGCCTAAAAGGGCATGGGTTGCATTGTGACAGCACAGGGGTTAAGAAAAGCAAGGATCCATTGTGACCCAATGGAGGCTAATAATCCAAGGATTCCATTTGACACCAGGGGGCGTAAAAGGGCCAGGTATGAATTGTGACAGCATGGGGCCCAATAGAAACAAGGAACCATTATGACACCATGGAGGCCACGAATCAAATGATTCATTGTGACATCTAGTGGCCTAAAAGGGCATGGGATGCACTGTGACACCACAGAGGTTAAGAGAAGCAAGGAACCATTGTGACCCAATGCAGGCTAACAATCTAATGATCCCTTGTGGCACCAGGGGGTATAAAAAGGGCCAGGGATGGATTGTTACAGCACGGGCACCAATAGAAGCAAGGATCTATTATGGCAACGTGGAGGCCAAGAATCAAATGATTCATTGTGACATCAAGTGGCCTAAAAGGGCATGGGATGCATTGTGACACCACAGGGGTTAAGAGAAGCAAGGATCCATTGTCACCCAACGGAGGCTAATAATCGCAGGATCCCATTTGACACCAGGGGGCGTAAAAGGGCCAGGGATGAATTGTGACAGCATGGGGCCCAAAAGAAACAAGGAACCATTATGACACCATGGAGGCCAAGAATCAAATGATTCATTGTGACATCAAGTGGCCTAAAAGGGCATGGGATGCATTGTGACACCACAGAGGTTAAGAGAAGCAAGGAACCATTGTGATCCAATGCAGGCTAACAATCTAATGATCCCTTGTGACACCAATGGGCCTAAAAGGGCCAGGGATGAATTGCGACACCATGGGGCCCAAGTAAAACCTGGTACAATTATGCCACCATGGAGGCCAAGAATCAAATGATTCATTGTGACAGCAAGTGGCCTAAAAGGGCATGGGATGCATTGTGACACCACAGGGGTTAAGAGAAGCAAGGATCCATTGTGACCCAATGGAGGGTAATAATCCCAGGATCCCATTTGACACCAGGGGGCGTAAAAGGGCCAGGGATGAATTGTGACAGCATGGAGCCCAATAGAAACAAGGAACCATTATGACACCATGGAGGCCAAGAATCAAATGATTCATTGTGACATCATGTGGCCTAAAAGGGCATGGGATGCATTGTGACACCACAGAGGTTAAGAGAAGCAAGGAATCATTGTGACCCAATGCAGGCTAACAATCTAATGATCCCTTGTGACACCAATGGGCCTAAAAGGGGCAGGGATGAATTGTGACAGCATGGGGCCCAATAGAAACCTCGTACGATTATGCCACCATGCAGGCCAAGAATCAAATGATTCATTGTGATATCAAGTGGCCTAAAAGGGCATGGGATGCATTGTGACACCACAGAGGTTAAGAGAAGCAAGGAACCATTGTGACCCAATGCAGGCTAACAATCTAATGATCCCTTGTGACACCAATGGGCCTAAAAGGGGCAGGGATGAATTGTGAAAGCATGGGGCCCAAGTAAAACCTGGTACAATTATGCCACCATGGAGGCCAAGAATCAAATGATTCATTGTGACATCAAGTGGCTTAAAAGGGCATGGGATGCATTGTGACACCACAGGGCTTAAAAGAAGCAAGGAACCATTGTGACCCAATGCAGGCTAACAATCTAAGAATCCCTTTTGACACCAGGGGGCGCAAAAGGACCATGGATGAACTCTGACATCATGGGGACCTATAGAAGCAAGGAACCATTATGATGCCATGAAGGCCAAGAATCAAATGGTTCATTGTAAGACCAAGTGGCCTAAAAGGGCTTGGAATGCATTGTGACACCACAGAGGTTAAGAGAAGCAAGGAATCATTGTGACCCAATGCAGGCTAACAATCTAATGATCCCTTGTGGCACCAGGGGCTATAAAAAGGGCCAGGGATGGATTGTCACAGCACGGGGACCAATAGAAGCAAGGATCTATTATGCCACCGTGGAGGCCAAGAATCAAATGATTCATTGTGACATCTAGTGGCCTAAAAGGGCATGGGATGCACTGTGACGCCACAGGGGTTAAGAGAAGCAAGGATCCATTGTGACCCAATGGAGGCTAATAATCCCAGGATCCCATTGGACACCAATGGGCGTAAAAGGGCCAGGGATGCATTGTGACACCACAGGGGTTAAGAGAAGCAAGGAACCATTGTGACCCAATGCAGGCTAACAATCTATTGATCCCTTGTGACACCAATGGGCCTAAAAGGGGCTGGGATGATTTGTGAAAGCATGGGGCCCCAGTAAAACCTGGTACAATTATGCCACCATGGAGGCCAAGAATCAAATGATTCATTGTGACATCAAGTGGCCTAAAAGGGCATGGGATGCATTGTGACACCACAGGGGTTAAGAGAAGCAAGGAACCATTGTGACCCAATGCAGGCTAACAATCTAAGAATCCCTTTTGACACCAGGCGGCGCAAAAGGACCACGGATGAACACTGACAGCATGGGGACCTATAGAAGCAAGGAAACATTATGACTCCATGAAGGCCAAGAATCAAATGATTCATTGTGACATCAAGTGGCCTAAAAGGGCATGGGATGCATTGTGACACCACAGAGGTTAAGAGAAGCAAGGAACCATTGTGACCCAATGCAGGCTAACAATCCAATGATCCCTTGTGGCACCAGGGGGTATAAAAAGGGCCAGGGATGGATTGTTACAGCACGGGGACCAATAGAAGCAAGGATCTATTATGCCACCATGGCGGCCAAGAATCAAATGATTCATGGTGACATCAAGTGGCCTAAAAGGGCATGGGATGCATTGTGACACCACAGGGGTTAAGAGAAGCAAGGAACCATTGTGACCCAGTGCAGGCTAACAATCTAATGATCCCTTGTGACACCAATGGGCCTAAAAGGGGCAGCGATAAATTGTTACATCACGGGGACAAATAGAAGCAAGGATCTATTATGACACCATGGAGGCCAAGAATCAAATAATTCATTGTGACATCATGTGGCCTAAAAGGGCATGGGATGCATTGTGACAGCACAGGGGTTAAGAAAAGCAAGGAATCATTGTGATCCAATGGAGGCTAATAATCCCAGGATCCCATTTGACACCAGGGGGCGTAAAAGGGCCAGGGATGAATTGTGTCAGCATGGGGCCCAATAGAAACAAGGAACCATTATGACACCATGGAGGCCAAGAATCAAATGATTCATTGTGACATCTAGTGGCCTAAAAGGGCATGGGATGCATTGTGACACCACAGAGGTTAAGAGAAGCAAGGAACCATTGTGACCCAATGCAGGCTAACAATCTAATGATCCCTTGTGACACCAATGGGCCTAAAAGGGGCAGGGATGTATTGTGAAAGCATGGGGCCCAATAGAAACCTCGAACAATTACGCCACCATGGAGGCCAAGAATCAAATGATTCGTTGTGACATCAAGTGGCCTAAAGGGTCATGGGATGCATTGTGACACCACAGAGGTTAAGAGAAGCAAGGAACCATTGTGACCCAATGCAGGCTAACAATCTAATGATCCCTTGTGGCTCCAGGGGGTATAAAAAGGGCCAGGGATGGATTGTTACAGCACGGGGACCAATAGAAGCAAGGATCTATTATGCCACCATGGAGGACAAGAATCAAATGATTCATTGTGACAACAAGTGGCCTAAAAGGGCATGGGATGCATTGTGACACCACAGGGGTTAAGAGAAGCAAGGAACCATTGTGACCCAATGCTGCCTAACAATCTAAGAATCCCTTTTGACACCAGGGGGAGTAAAAGAGGCAGGGATCAATTGTGACAGCATGGGGCCCAATAGAATCGAGGAACCATTATGACACCATGGAGGCCAAGAATCAAATAATTCATTGTGACATCAAGTGGCCTAAAAGGGCATGGGATGCATTGTGACACCACAGAGGTTAAGAGAAGCAAGGAACCATTGTGACCCAATGCAGGCTAACAATCTAATGATCCCTTGTGACACCAATGGGCCTAAAAGGGCCAGGGATGAATTGTTACAGCACGGGGACCAATAGATGCAAGGATCTATTATGCCACCATGGAAGCCAAGAATCAAATAATTCATTGTGACATCATGTGGCCTAAAAGGGCATGGGATGCATTGTGACACCACAGAGGTTAAGAGAAGCAAGGAACCATTGTGACCCAATGCAGGCTAACAATCTATTGATCCCTTGTGACACCAATGGGCCTAAAAGGGGCAGGGATGATTTGTGAAAGCATGGGGCCCCAGTAAAACCTGGTACAATTATGCCACCATGGAGGCCAAGAATCAAATGATTCATTGTGACATCAAGTGGCCTAAAAGGGCATGGGATGCATTGTGACACCACAGGGGTTAAGAGAAGCAAGGAACCATTGTGACCCAATGCAGGCTAACAATCTAAGAATACCTTTTGACACCAGGGGGCGCAAAAGGACCACGGATGAACACTGACAGCATGGGGACCTATAGAAGCAAGGAAACATTATGACTCCATGAAGGCCAAGAATCAAATGATTCATTGTGACATCAAGTGGCCTAAAAGGGCTTGGAATGCATTGTGACACCACAGAGGTTAAGAGAAGCAAGGAACCATTGTGACCCAATGCAGGCTAACAATCTAATGATCCCTTGTGACACCAATGGGCCTAAAAGGGGCAGGGATGTATTGTGAAAGCATGGGGCCCAATAGAAACCTCGTACAATTACGCCACCATGGAGGCCAAGAATCAAATGATTCGTTGTGACATCAAGTGGCCTAAAAGGGCATGGGATGCATTGTGACACCACAGAGGTTAAGAGAAGCACGGAACCATTGTGACCCAATGCAGGCTAACAATCTAATGATCCCTTTTTACACCAATGGGCCTAAAAGGGCCAGGGATGAATTGTGGCAGCATGGGGCCCAATAGAAACAAGGATCTATTATGACACCATGGAGGCCAAGAATCAAATAATTCATTGTGACATCATGTGGCCTAAAAGGGCATGGGATGCATTGTGACAGCACAGGGGTTAAGAAAAGCAAGGATCCATTGTGACCCAATGGAGGCTAATAATCCCAGGATCCCATTTGACACCAGGGGGCGTAAAAGGGCCAGGGATGAATTGTGGCAGCATGGGGCCCAATAGAAACAAGGAACCGTTATGACACCATGGAGGCCAAGAATCAAATGCTTCATTGTGACATCTAGTGGCCTAAAAGGGCATGGGATGCATTGTGACACCACAGAGGTTAAGAGAAGCAAGGAACCATTGTGACCCAATGCAGGCTAACAATCTAATGATCCCTTGTGACACCAAAGGGCCTAAAAGGGCCAGGGATGGATTGTTACAGCACGGGGACCAATAGAAGCAAGGATCTATTATGCCACCATGGAGGCCAAGAATCAAATAATTCATTGTGACATCATGTGGCCTAAAAGGGCATGGGTTGCATTGTGACAGCACAGGGGTTAAGAAAAGCAAGGATCCATTGTGACCCAATGGAGGCTAATAATCCAAGGATCCCATTTGACACCAGGGGGCGTAAAAGGGCCAGGTATGAATTGTGACAGCATGGGGCCCAATAGAAACAAGGAACAATTATGACACCATGGAGGCCACGAATCAAATGATTCATTGTGACATCTAGTGGCCTAAAAGGGCATGGGATGCACTGTGACACCACAGAGGTTAAGAGAAGCAAGGAACCATTGTGACCCAATGCAGGCTAACAATCTAATGATCCCTTGTGGCACCAGGGGGTATAAAAAGGGCCAGGGATGGATTGTTACAGCACGGGCACCAATAGAAGCAAGGATCTATTATGGCAACGTGGAGGCCAAGAATCAAATGATTCATTGTGACATCAAGTGGCCTAAAAGGGCATGGGATGCATTGTGACACCACAGGGGTTAAGAGAAGCAAGGATCCATTGTGACCCAATGGAGGGTAATAATCCCAGGATCCCATTTGACACCAGGGGGCGTAAAAGGGCCAGGGATGAATTGTGACAGCATGGAGCCCAATAGAAACAAGGAACCATTATGACACCATGGAGGCCATGAATCAAATGATTCATTGTGACATCAAGTGGCCTAAAAGGGCATGGGATGCATTGTGACACCACAGAGGTTAAGAGAAGCAAGGAACCATTGTGATCCAATGCAGGCTAACAATCTAATGATCCCTTGTGACACCAATGGGCCTAAAAGGGCCAGGGATGAATTGCGACACCATGGGGCCCAAGTAAAACCTGGTACAATTATGCCACCATGGAGGCCAAGAATCAAATGATTCATTGTGACAGCAAGTGGCCTAAAAGGGCATGGGATGCATTGTGACACCACAGGGGTTAAGAGAAGCAAGGATCCATTGTGACCCAATGGAGGGTAATAATCCCAGGATCCCATTTGACACCAGGGGGCGTAAAAGGTCCAGGGATGAATTGTGACAGCATGGAGCCCAATAGAAACAAGGAACCATTATGACACCATGGAGGCCAAGAATCAAATGATTCATTGTGACATCTAGTGGCCTAAAAGGGCATGGGATGCACTGTGACACCACAGAGGTTAAGAGAAGCAAGGAACCATTGTGACCCAATGCAGGCTAACAATCTAATGATCCCTTGTGGCACCAGGGGGTATAAAAAGGGCCAGGGATGGATTGTTACAGCACGGGCACCAATAGAAGCAAGGATCTATTATGGCAACGTGGAGGCCAAGAATCAAATGATTCATTGTGACATCATGTGGCCTAAAAGGGCATGGGTTGCATTGTGACAGCACAGGGGTTAAGAAAAGCAAGGATCCATTGTGACCCAATGGAGGCTAATAATCCAAGGATCCCATTTGACACCAGGGGGCGTAAAAGGGCCAGGTATGAATTGTGACAGCATGGGGCCCAATAGAAACAAGGAACAATTATGACACCATGGAGGCCACGAATCAAATGATTCATTGTGACATCTAGTGGCCTAAAAGGGCATGGGATGCACTGTGACACCACAGAGGTTAAGAGAAGCAAGGAACCATTGTGACCCAATGCAGGCTAACAATCTAATGATCCCTTGTGGCACCAGGGGGTATAAAAAGGGCCAGGGATGGATTGTTACAGCACGGGCACCAATAGAAGCAAGGATCTATTATGGCAACGTGGAGGCCAAGAATCAAATTATTCATTGTGACATCAAGTGGCCTAAAAGGGCATGGGATGCATTGTGACACCACAGGGGTTAAGAGAAGCAAGGATCCATTGTCACCCAACGGAGGCTAATAATCCCAGGATCCCATTTGACACCAGGGGGCGTAAAAGGGCCAGGGATGAATTGTGACAGCATGGGGCCCAAAAGAAACAAGGAACCATTATGACACCATGGAGGCCATGAATCAAATGATTCATTGTGACATCAAGTGGCCTAAAAGGGCATGGGATGCATTGTGACACCACAGAGGTTAAGAGAAGCAAGGAACCATTGTGATCCAATGCAGGCTAACAATCTAATGATCCCTTGTGACACCAATGGGCCTAAAAGGGCCAGGGATGAATTGCGACACCATGGGGCCCAAGTAAAACCTGGTACAATTATGCCACCATGGAGGCCAAGAATCAAATGATTCATTGTGACAGCAAGTGGCCTAAAAGGGCATGGGATGCATTGTGACACCACAGGGGTTAAGAGAAGCAAGGATCCATTGTGACCCAATGGAGGGTAATAATCCCAGGATCCCATTTGACACCAGGGGGCGTAAAAGGTCCAGGGATGAATTGTGACAGCATGGAGCCCAATAGAAACAAGGAACCATTATGACACCATGGAGGCCAAGAATCAAATGATTCATTGTGACATCTAGTGGCCTAAAAGGGCATGGGATGCATTGTGACCGCACTGGAGTTAAGAGAAGCAAGGATCCATTGTGACCCAATGCAGGCTAATATTCCCAGGATCCCATTTGACACCAGGGGGCGTAAAAGGGCCAGGGATGAATTGTGACAGCATGGGGCCCAATAGAAACAAGGAACCATTATGACACCATGAAGGCCAAGAATCAAATGATTCATTGTGACATCAAGCGGCCTAAAAGGGCATGGGATGCATTGTGACACCACAGGGGTTAAGAGAAGCAAGGAACCATTGTGACCCAATGCAGGCTAACAATCTAATGATCCCTTGTGACACCAGGGGGCGTAAAAGGGCCAGGGATGAATTGTGGCAGCATGGGGCCCAATAGAAACAAGGATCTATTATGACACCATGGAGGCCAAGAATCAAATAATTCATTGTGACATCATGTGGCCTAAAAGGGCATGGGATGCATTGTGACACCACAGGGGTTAAGAAAAGCAAGGATCCATTGTGACCCAATGGAGGCTAATAATCCCAGGATCCCATTTGACACCAGGGGGCGTAAAAGGGCCAGGGATGAATTGTGACAGCATGGGGCCCAATAGAAACAAGGAACCATTATGACACCATGGAGGCCAAGAATCAAATGATTCATTGTGACATCTAGTGGCCTAAAAGGGCATGGGATGCATTGTGACACCACAGGGGTTAAGAGAAGCAAGGAACCATTGTGACCCAATGCAGGCTAACAATCTAATGATCCCTTGTGGCACCAGGGGGTATAAAAAGGGCCAGGGATGGATTGTTACAGCACGGGGACCAATAGAAGCAAGGATCTATTATGCCACCATGGAGGCCAAGAATCAAATAATTCATTGTGACATCATGTGGCCTAAAAGGGCATGGGTTGCATTGTGACAGCACAGGGGTTAAGAAAAGCAAGGATCCATTGTGACCCAATGGAGGCTAATAATCCAAGGATTCCATTTGACACCAGGGGGCGTAAAAGGGCCAGGTATGAATTGTGACAGCATGGGGCCCAATAGAAACAAGGAACCATTATGACACCATGGAGGCCACGAATCAAATGATTCATTGTGACATCTAGTGGCCTAAAAGGGCATGGGATGCACTGTGACACCACAGAGGTTAAGAGAAGCAAGGAACCATTGTGACCCAATGCAGGCTAACAATCTAATGATCCCTTGTGGCACCAGGGGGTATAAAAAGGGCCAGGGATGGATTGTTACAGCACGGGCACCAATAGAAGCAAGGATCTATTATGGCAACGTGGAGGCCAAGAATCAAATGATTCATTGTGACATCAAGTGGCCTAAAAGGGCATGGGATGCATTGTGACACCACAGGGGTTAAGAGAAGCAAGGATCCATTGTCACCCAACGGAGGCTAATAATCGCAGGATCCCATTTGACACCAGGGGGCGTAAAAGGGCCAGGGATGAATTGTGACAGCATGGGGCCCAAAAGAAACAAGGAACCATTATGACACCATGGAGGCCAAGAATCAAATGATTCATTGTGACATCAAGTGGCCTAAAAGGGCATGGGATGCATTGTGACACCACAGAGGTTAAGAGAAGCAAGGAACCATTGTGATCCAATGCAGGCTAACAATCTAATGATCCCTTGTGACACCAATGGGCCTAAAAGGGCCAGGGATGAATTGCGACACCATGGGGCCCAAGTAAAACCTGGTACAATTATGCCACCATGGAGGCCAAGAATCAAATGATTCATTGTGACAGCAAGTGGCCTAAAAGGGCATGGGATGCATTGTGACACCACAGGGGTTAAGAGAAGCAAGGATCCATTGTGACCCAATGGAGGGTAATAATCCCAGGATCCCATTTGACACCAGGGGGCGTAAAAGGGCCAGGGATGAATTGTGACAGCATGGAGCCCAATAGAAACAAGGAACCATTATGACACCATGGAGGCCAAGAATCAAATGATTCATTGTGACATCATGTGGCCTAAAAGGGCATGGGATGCATTGTGACACCACAGAGGTTAAGAGAAGCAAGGAATCATTGTGACCCAATGCAGGCTAACAATCTAATGATCCCTTGTGACACCAATGGGCCTAAAAGGGGCAGGGATGAATTGTGACAGCATGGGGCCCAATAGAAACCTCGTACGATTATGCCACCATGCAGGCCAAGAATCAAATGATTCATTGTGATATCAAGTGGCCTAAAAGTGCATGGGATGCATTGTGACACCACAGAGGTTAAGAGAAGCAAGGAACCATTGTGACCCAATGCAGGCTAACAATCTAATGATCCCTTGTGACACCAATGGGCCTAAAAGGGGCAGGGATGAATTGTGAAAGCATGGGGCCCAAGTAAAACCTGGTACAATTATGCCACCATGGAGGCCAAGAATCAAATGATTCATTGTGACATCAAGTGGCTTAAAAGGGCATGGGATGCATTGTGACACCACAGGGCTTAAAAGAAGCAAGGAACAATTGTGACCCAATGCAGGCTAACAATCTAAGAATCCCTTTTGACACCAGGGGGCGCAAAAGGACCATGGATGAACTCTGACATCATGGGGACCTATAGAAGCAAGGAACCATTATGATGCCATGAAGGCCAAGAATCAAATGGTTCATTGTAAGACCAAGTAGCCTAAAAGTGCTTGGAATGCATTGTGACACCACAGAGGTTAAGAGAAGCAAGGAATCATTGTGACCCAATGCAGGCTAACAATCTAATGATCCCTTGTGGCACCAGGGGCTATAAAAAGGGCCAGGGATGGATTGTCACAGCACGGGGACCAAAAGAAGCAAGGATCTATTATGCCACCGTGGAGGCCAAGAATCAAATGATTCATTGTGACATCTAGTGGCCTAAAAGGGCATGGGATGCACTGTGACGCCACAGGGGTTAAGAGAAGCAAGGATCCATTGTGACCCAATGGAGGCTAATAATCCCAGGATCCCATTGGACACCAATGGGCGTAAAAGGGCCAGGGATGCATTGTGACACCACAGGGGTTAAGAGAAGCAAGGAACCATTGTGACCCAATGCAGGCTAACAATCTAATGATCCCTTGTGACACCAATGGGCCTAAAAGGGCCAGGGATGAATTGTTACAGCACGGGGACCAATAGAAGCAAGGATCTATTATGCCACCGTGGAGGCCAAGAATCAAATAATTCATTGTGACATCAAGTGGCCTAAAAGGGCATGGGATGCATTGTGACACCACAGGGGTTAAGAAAAGCAAGGATCCATTGTGACCCAATGGAGGCTAATAATCCCAGGATCCCATTTGACACCAGGGGGCGTAAAAGGGCCAGGGATGAACTCTGACAGCATGGGGACCTATAGAAGCAAGGAACCATTATGACACCATGAAGGCCTAGAATAAAATGGTTCATTGTAAGTCCAAGTGGCCTAAAAGGGCTTGGAATGCAATGTGACACCACAGAGGTTAAGAGAAGCAAGGATCCATTGTGACCCAATGGAGGCTAATAATCCCAGGATCCCATTTGACACCAGGGGGCGTAAAAGGGCCAGGGATGAATTGTGACAGCATGGGGCCCAAGAGAAACAAGGAACCATTATGACACCATGAAGGCCAAGAATCAAATGATTCATTGTGACATCAAGTGGCCTAAAAGGGCATGGGATGCATTGTGACACCACAGAGGTTAAGAGAAGCAAGGAACCATTGTGACCCAATGCAGGCTAACAATCTAATGATCCCTTGTGACACCAGGGGGCGTAAAAGGTCCACGGATGAATTGTGGCAGCATGGGGCCCAATAGAAACAAGGATCTATTATGACACCATGGAGGCCAAGAATCAAATAATTCATTGTGACATCATGTGGCCTAAAAGGGCATGGGATGCATTGTGACAGCACAGGGGTTAAGAAAAGCAAGGATCCATTGTGACCCAATGGAGGCTAATAATCCCAGGATCCCATTTGACACCAGGGGGCGTAAAAGGGCCAGGGATGAATTGTGGCAGCATGGGGCCCAATAGAAACAAGGAACCGTTATGACACCATGGAGGCCAAGAATCAAATGCTTCATTGTGACATCTAGTGGCCTAAAAGGGCATGGGATGCATTGTGACACCACAGAGGTTAAGAGAAGCAAGGAACCATTGTGACCCAATGCAGGCTAACAATCTAATGATCCCTTGTGACACCAAAGGGCCTAAAAGGGCCAGGGATGGATTGTTACAGCACGGGGACCAATAGAAGCAAGGATCTATTATGCCACCATGGAGGCCAAGAATCAAATAATTCATTGTGACATCATGTGGCCTAAAAGGGCATGGGTTGCATTGTGACAGCACAGGGGTTAAGAAAAGCAAGGATCCATTGTGACCCAATGGAGGCTAATAATCCAAGGATCCCATTTGACACCAGGGGGCGTAAAAGGGCCAGGTATGAATTGTGACAGCATGGGGCCCAATAGAAACAAGGAACAATTATGACACCATGGAGGCCACGAATCAAATGATTCATTGTGACATCTAGTGGCCTAAAAGGGCATGGGATGCACTGTGACACCACAGAGGTTAAGAGAAGCAAGGAACCATTGTGACCCAATGCAGGCTAACAATCTAATGATCCCTTGTGGCACCAGGGGGTATAAAAAGGGCCAGGGATGGATTGTTACAGCACGGGCACCAATAGAAGCAAGGATCTATTATGGCAACGTGGAGGCCAAGAATCAAATGATTCATTGTTACATCAAGTGGCCTAAAAGGGCATGGGATGCATTGTGACACCACAGGGGTTAAGAGAAGCAAGGATCCATTGTCACCCAACGGAGGCTAATAATCCCAGGATCCCATTTGACACCAGGGGGCGTAAAAGGGCCAGGGATGAATTGTGACAGCATGGGGCCCAAAAGAAACAAGGAACCATTATGACACCATGGAGGCCATGAATCAAATGATTCATTGTGACATCAAGTGGCCTAAAAGGGCATGGGATGCATTGTGACACCACAGAGGTTAAGAGAAGCAAGGAACCATTGTGATCCAATGCAGGCTAACAATCTAATGATCCCTTGTGACACCAATGGGCCTAAAAGGGCCAGGGATGAATTGCGACACCATGGGGCCCAAGTAAAACCTGGTACAATTATGCCACCATGGAGGCCAAGAATCAAATGATTCATTGTGACAGCAAGTGGCCTAAAAGGGCATGGGATGCATTGTGACACCACAGGGGTTAAGAGAAGCAAGGATCCATTGTGACCCAATGGAGGGTAATAATCCCAGGATCCCATTTGACACCAGGGGGCGTAAAAGGTCCAGGGATGAATTGTGACAGCATGGAGCCCAATAGAAACAAGGAACCATTATGACACCATGGAGGCCAAGAATCAAATGATTCATTGTGACATCTAGTGGCCTAAAAGGGCATGGGATGCATTGTGACCGCACTGGAGTTAAGAGAAGCAAGGATCCATTGTGACCCAATGCAGGCTAATATTCCCAGGATCCCATTTGACACCAGGGGGCGTAAAAGGGCCAGGGATGAATTGTGACAGCATGGGGCCCAATAGAAACAAGGAACCATTATGACACCATGAAGGCCAAGAATCAAATGATTCATTGTGACATCAAGCGGCCTAAAAGGGCATGGGATGCATTGTGACACCACAGGGGTTAAGAGAAGCAAGGAACCATTGTGACCCAATGCAGGCTAACAATCTAATGATCCCTTGTGACACCAGGGGGCGTAAAAGGGCCAGGGATGAATTGTGGCAGCATGGGGCCCAATAGAAACAAGGATCTATTATGACACCATGGAGGCCAAGAATCAAATAATTCATTGTGACATCATGTGGCCTAAAAGGGCATGGGATGCATTGTGACAGCACAGGGGTTAAGAAAAGCAAGGATCCATTGTGACCCAATGGAGGCTAATAATCCCAGGATCCCATTTGACACCAGGGGGCGTAAAAGGGCCAGGGATGAATTGTGTCAGCATGGGGCCCAATAGAAACAAGGAACCATTATGACACCATGGAGGCCAAGAATCAAATGATTCATTGTGACATCTAGTGGCCTAAAAGGGCATGGGACGCATTGTGACACCACAGGGGTTAAGAGAAGCAAGGATCCATTGTGACCCAATGCAGGCTAACAATCTAATGATCCCTTGTGGCACCAGGGGGTATAAAAAGGGCCAGGGATGGATTGTTACAGCACGGGCACCAATAGAAGCAAGGATCTATTATGCCACCATGGCGGCCAAGAATCAAATGATTCATTGTGACATCAAGTGGCCTAAAAGGGCATGGGATGCATTGTGACACCACAGGGGTTAAGAGAAGCAAGGAACCATTGTGATCCAATGCTGCCTAACAATCTAAGAATCCCTTTTGACACCATGGGGCGTAAAAGGGGCAGGGATGAATTGCGACACCATGGGGCCCAAGTAAAACCTGGTACAATTATGCCACCATGGAGGCCAAGAATCAAATGATTCATTGTGACAGCAAGTGGCCTAAAAGGGCATGGGATGCATTGTGACACCACAGGGGTTAAGAGAAGCAAGGATCCATTGTGACCCAATGGAGGGTAATAATCCCAGGATCCCATTTGACACCAGGGGGCGTAAAAGGGCCAGGGATGAATTGTGACAGCATGGAGCCCAATAGAAACAAGGAACCATTATGACACCATGGAGGCCAAGAATCAAATGATTCATTGTGACATCATGTGGCCTAAAAGGGCATGGGATGCATTGTGACACCACAGAGGTTAAGAGAAGCAAGGAATCATTGTGACCCAATGCAGGCTAACTATCTAATGATCCCTTGTGACACCAATGGGCCTAAAAGGGGCAGGGATGAATTGTGACAGCATGGGGCCCAATAGAAACCTCGTACGATTATGCCACCATGCAGGCCAAGAATCAAATGATTCATTGTGATATCAAGTGGCCTAAAAGGGCATGGGATGCATTGTGACACCACAGAGGTTAAGAGAAGCAAGGAACCATTGTGACCCAATGCAGGCTAACAATCTAATGATCCCTTGTGACACCAATGGGCCTAAAAGGGGCAGGGATGAATTGTGAAAGCATGGGGCCCAAGTAAAACCTGGTACAATTATGCCACCATGGAGGCCAAGAATCAAATGATTCATTGTGACATCAAGTGGCTTAAAAGGGCATGGGATGCATTGTGACACCACAGGGCTTAAAAGAAGCAAGGAACCATTGTGACCCAATGCAGGCTAACAATCTAAGAATCCCTTTTGACACCAGGGGGCGCAAAAGGACCATGGATGAACTCTGACATCATGGGGACCTATAGAAGCAAGGAACCATTATGATGCCATGAAGGCCAAGAATCAAATGGTTCATTGTAAGACCAAGTGGCCTAAAAGGGCTTGGAATGCATTGTGACACCACAGAGGTTAAGAGAAGCAAGGAATCATTGTGACCCAATGCAGGCTAACAATCTAATGATCCCTTGTGGCACCAGGGGCTATAAAAAGGGCCAGGGATGGATTGTCACAGCACGGGGACCAATAGAAGCAAGGATCTATTATGCCACCGTGGAGGCCAAGAATCAAATGATTCATTGTGACATCTAGTGGCCTAAAAGGGCATGGGATGCACTGTGACGCCACAGGGGTTAAGAGAAGCAAGGATCCATTGTGACCCAATGGAGGCTAATAATCCCAGGATCCCATTGGACACCAATGGGCGTAAAAGGGCCAGGGATGCATTGTGACACCACAGGGGTTAAGAGAAGCAAGGAACCATTGTGACCCAATGCAGGCTAACAATCTATTGATCCCTTGTGACACCAATGGGCCTAAAAGGGGCTGGGATGATTTGTGAAAGCATGGGGCCCCAGTAAAACCTGGTACAATTATGCCACCATGGAGGCCAAGAATCAAATGATTCATTGTGACATCAAGTGGCCTAAAAGGGCATGGGATGCATTGTGACACCACAGGGGTTAAGAGAAGCAAGGAACCATTGTGACCCAATGCAGGCTAACAATCTAAGAATCCCTTTTGACACCAGGGGGCGCAAAAGGACCACGGATGAACACTGACAGCATGGGGACCTATAGAAGCAAGGAAACATTATGACTCCATGAAGGCCAAGAATCAAATGATTCATTGTGACATCAAGTGGCCTAAAAGGGCTTGGAATGCATTGTGACACCACAGAGGTTAAGAGAAGCAAGGAACCATTGTGACCCAATGCAGGCTAACTATCCAATGATCCCTTGTGGCACCAGGGGGTATAAAAAGGGCCAGGGATGGATTGTTACAGCACGGGGACCAATAGAAGCAAGGATCTATTATGCCACCATGGCGGCCAAGAATCAAATGATTCATTGTGACATCAAGTGGCCTAAAAGGGCATGGGATGCATTGTGACACCACAGGGGTTAAGAGAAGCAAGGAACCATTGTGATCCAATGCTGCCTAACAATCTAAGAATCCCTTTTGACACCATGGGGCGTAAAAGGGGCAGGGATGAATTGTGACAGCATGGGGCCCAATAGAATCAAGGAACCATTATGCCACCATGGAGGCCAAGAATCCAATAATTCATTGTGACATCAAGTGGCCTAAAAGGGCATGGGATGCATTGTGACACCACAGAGGTTAAGAGAAGCAAGGAATCATTGTGACCCAATGCAGGCTAACAATCTAATGATCCCTTGTGGCACCAGGGGGTATATAAAGGGCCAGGGATGGATTGTTACAGCACGGGGACCAATAGAAACAAGGATCTATTATGCCATCGTGGTGGCCACGAATCTAATGATTCATTGTGACATCTAGTGGCCTAAAAGGGCATGGGATGCACTGTGACGCCACAGGGGTTAAGAGAAGCAAGGAACCATTGTGACCCAATGCAGGCTAACAATCTAATTATCCCTTGTTACACCAATGGGCCTAAAAGGGGCAGGGATGAATTGTGAAAGCATGGGGCCCAATAGAAACCTCGTACAATTACGCCACCATGGAGGCCAAGAATCAAATGATTCATTGTGACATCAAGTGGCCTAAAAGGGCATGGGATGCATTGTGACACCACAGGGGTTAAGAGAAGCAAGGAACCATTGTGACCCAGTGCAGGCTAACAATCTAATGATCCCTTGTGACACCAATGGGCCTAAAAGGGGCAGCGATAAATTGTTACATCACGGGGACAAATAGAAGCAAGGATCTATTATGACACCATGGAGGCCAAGAATCAAATAATTCATTGTGACATCATGTGGCCTAAAAGGGCATGGGATGCATTGTGACAGCACAGGGGTTAAGAAAAGCAAGGAATCATTGTGATCCAATGGAGGCTAATAATCCCAGGATCCCATTTGACACCAGGGGGCGTAAAAGGGCCAGGGATGAATTGTGTCAGCATGGGGCCCAATAGAAACAAGGAACCATTATGACACCATGGAGGCCAAGAATCAAATGATTCATTGTGACATCTAGTGGCCTAAAAGGGCATGGGATGCATTGTGACACCACAGAGGTTAAGAGAAGCAAGGAACCATTGTGACCCAATGCAGGCTAACAATCTAATGATCCCTTGTGACACCAATGGGCCTAAAAGGGGCAGGGATGTATTGTGAAAGCATGGGGCCCAATAGAAACCTCGAACAATTACGCCACCATGGAGGCCAAGAATCAAATGATTCATTGTGACATCAAGTGGCCTAAAAGGGCATGGGATGCATTGTGACACCACAGAGGTTAAGAGAAGCAAGGAACCATTGTGACCCAATGCAGGCTAACAATCTAATGATCCCTTGTGGCTCCAGGGGGTATAAAAAGGGCCAGGGATGGATTGTTACAGCACGGGGACCAATAGAAGCAAGGATCTATTATGCCACCATGGAGGACAAGAATCAAATGATTCATTGTGACAACAAGTGGCCTAAAAGGGCATGGGATGCATTGTGACACCACAGGGGTTAAGAGAAGCAAGGAACCATTGTGACCCAATGCTGCCTAACAATCTAAGAATCCCTTTTGACACCAGGGGGAGTAAAAGAGGCAGGGATCAATTGTGACAGCATGGGGCCCAATAGAATCGAGGAACCATTATGACACCATGGAGGCCAAGAATCAAATAATTCATTGTGACATCAAGTGGCCTAAAAGGGCATGGGATGCATTGTGACACCACAGAGGTTAAGAGAAGCAAGGAAACATTGTGACCCAATGCAGGCTAACAATCTAATGATCCCTTGTGACACCAATGGGCCTAAAAGGGCCAGGGATGAATTGTTACAGCACGGGGACCAATAGATGCAAGGATCTATTATGCCACCATGGAAGCCAAGAATCAAATAATTCATTGTGACATCATGTGGCCTAAAAGGGCATGGGATGCATTGTGACACCACAGAGGTTAAGAGAAGCAAGGAACCATTGTGACCCAATGCAGGCTAACAATCTATTGATCCCTTGTGACACCAATGGGCCTAAAAGGGGCAGGGATGATTTGTGAAAGCATGGGGCCCCAGTAAAACCTGGTACAATTATGCCACCATGGAGGCCAAGAATCAAATGATTCATTGTGACATCAAGTGGCCTAAAAGGGCATGGGATGCATTGTGACACCACAGGGGTTAAGAGAAGCAAGGAACCATTGTGACCCAATGCAGGCTAACAATCTAAGAATACCTTTTGACACCAGGGGGCGCAAAAGGACCACGGATGAACACTGACAGCATGGGGACCTATAGAAGCAAGGAAACATTATGACTCCATGAAGGCCAAGAATCAAATGATTCATTGTGACATCAAGTGGCCTAAAAGGGCTTGGAATGCATTGTGACACCACAGAGGTTAAGAGAAGCAAGGAACCATTGTGACCCAATGCAGGCTAACAATCTAATGATCCCTTGTGACACCAATGGGCCTAAAAGGGGCAGGGATGTATTGTGAAAGCATGGGGCCCAATAGAAACCTCGTACAATTACGCCACCATGGAGGCCAAGAATCAAATGATTCGTTGTGACATCAAGTGGCCTAAAAGGGCATGGGATGCATTGTGACACCACAGAGGTTAAGAGAAGCACGGAACCATTGTGACCCAATGCAGGCTAACAATCTAATGATCCCTTTTTACACCAATGGGCCTAAAAGGGCCAGGGATGAATTGTGGCAGCATGGGGCCCAATAGAAACAAGGATCTATTATGACACCATGGAGGCCAAGAATCAAATAATTCATTGTGACATCATGTGGCCTAAAAGGGCATGGGATGCATTGTGACAGCACAGGGGTTAAGAAAAGCAAGGATCCATTGTGACCCAATGGAGGCTAATAATCCCAGGATCCCATTTGACACCAGGGGGCGTAAAAGGGCCAGGGATGAATTGTGGCAGCATGGGGCCCAATAGAAACAAGGAACCGTTATGACACCATGGAGGCCAAGAATCAAATGCTTCATTGTGACATCTAGTGGCCTAAAAGGGCATGGGATGCATTGTGACACCACAGAGGTTAAGAGAAGCAAGGAACCATTGTGACCCAATGCAGGCTAACAATCTAATGATCCCTTGTGACACCAAAGGGCCTAAAAGGGCCAGGGATGGATTGTTACAGCACGGGGACCAATAGAAGCAAGGATCTATTATGCCACCATGGAGGCCAAGAATCAAATAATTCATTGTGACATCATGTGGCCTAAAAGGGCATGGGTTGCATTGTGACAGCACAGGGGTTAAGAAAAGCAAGGATCCATTGTGACCCAATGGAGGCTAATAATCCAAGGATCCCATTTGACACCAGGGGGCGTAAAAGGGCCAGGTATGAATTGTGACAGCATGGGGCCCAATAGAAACAAGGAACAATTATGACACCATGGAGGCCACGAATCAAATGATTCATTGTGACATCTAGTGGCCTAAAAGGGCATGGGATGCACTGTGACACCACAGAGGTTAAGAGAAGCAAGGAACCATTGTGACCCAATGCAGGCTAACAATCTAATGATCCCTTGTGGCACCAGGGGGTATAAAAAGGGCCAGGGATGGATTGTTACAGCACGGGCACCAATAGAAGCAAGGATCTATTATGGCAACGTGGAGGCCAAGAATCAAATGATTCATTGTGACATCAAGTGGCCTAAAAGGGCATGGGATGCATTGTGACACCACAGGGGTTAAGAGAAGCAAGGATCCATTGTCACCCAACGGAGGCTAATAATCCCAGGATCCCATTTGACACCAGGGGGCGTAAAAGGGCCAGGGATGAATTGTGACAGCATGGGGCCCAAAAGAAACAAGGAACCATTATGACACCATGGAGGCCATGAATCAAATGATTCATTGTGACATCAAGTGGCCTAAAAGGGCATGGGATGCATTGTGACACCACAGAGGTTAAGAGAAGCAAGGAACCATTGTGATCCAATGCAGGCTAACAATCTAATGATCCCTTGTGACACCAATGGGCCTAAAAGGGCCAGGGATGAATTGCGACACCATGGGGCCCAAGTAAAACCTGGTACAATTATGCCACCATGGAGGCCAAGAATCAAATGATTCATTGTGACAGCAAGTGGCCTAAAAGGGCATGGGATGCATTGTGACACCACAGGGGTTAAGAGAAGCAAGGATCCATTGTGACCCAATGGAGGGTAATAATCCCAGGATCCCATTTGACACCAGGGGGCGTAAAAGGTCCAGGGATGAATTGTGACAGCATGGAGCCCAATAGAAACAAGGAACCATTATGACACCATGGAGGCCAAGAATCAAATGATTCATTGTGACATCTAGTGGCCTAAAAGGGCATGGGATGCATTGTGACCGCACTGGAGTTAAGAGAAGCAAGGATCCATTGTGACCCAATGCAGGCTAATATTCCCAGGATCCCATTTGACACCAGGGGGCGTAAAAGGGCCAGGGATGAATTGTGACAGCATGGGGCCCAATAGAAACAAGGAACCATTATGACACCATGAAGGCCAAGAATCAAATGATTCATTGTGACATCAAGCGGCCTAAAAGGGCATGGGATGCATTGTGACACCACAGGGGTTAAGAGAAGCAAGGAACCATTGTGACCCAATGCAGGCTAACAATCTAATGATCCCTTGTGACACCAGGGGGCGTAAAAGGGCCAGGGATGAATTGTGGCAGCATGGGGCCCAATAGAAACAAGGATCTATTATGACACCATGGAGGCCAAGAATCAAATAATTCATTGTGACATCATGTGGCCTAAAAGGGCATGGGATGCATTGTGACACCACAGGGGTTAAGAAAAGCAAGGATCCATTGTGACCCAATGGAGGCTAATAATCCCAGGATCCCATTTGACACCAGGGGGCGTAAAAGGGCCAGGGATGAATTGTGTCAGCATGGGGCCCAATAGAAACAAGGAACCATTATGACACCATGGAGGCCAAGAATCAAATGATTCATTGTGACATCTAGTGGCCTAAAAGGGCATGGGACGCATTGTGACACCACAGGGGTTAAGAGAAGCAAGGAACCATTGTGACCCAATGCAGGCTAACAATCTAATGATCCCTTGTGACACCAATGGGCCTAAAAGGGCCAGGGATGAATTGTTACAGCACGGGGACCAATAGAAGCAAGGATCTATTATGCCACCATGGAGGCCAAGAATCAAATAATTCATTGTGACATCATGTGGCCTAAAAGGGCATGGGTTGCATTGTGACAGCACAGGGGTTAAGAAAAGCAAGGATCCATTGTGACCCAATGGAGGCTAATAATCCAAGGATTCCATTTGACACCAGGGGGCGTAAAAGGGCCAGGTATGAATTGTGACAGCATGGGGCCCAATAGAAACAAGGAACCATTATGACACCATGGAGGCCACGAATCAAATGATTCATTGTGACATCTAGTGGCCTAAAAGGGCATGGGATGCACTGTGACACCACAGAGGTTAAGAGAAGCAAGGAACCATTGTGACCCAATGCAGGCTAACAATCTAATGATCCCTTGTGGCACCAGGGGGTATAAAAAGGGCCAGGGATGGATTGTTACAGCACGGGCACCAATAGAAGCAAGGATCTATTATGGCAACGTGGAGGCCAAGAATCAAATGATTCATTGTGACATCAAGTGGCCTAAAAGGGCATGGGATGCATTGTGACACCACAGGGGTTAAGAGAAGCAAGGATCCATTGTCACCCAACGGAGGCTAATAATCGCAGGATCCCATTTGACACCAGGGGGCGTAAAAGGGCCAGGGATGAATTGTGACAGCATGGGGCCCAAAAGAAACAAGGAACCATTATGACACCATGGAGGCCAAGAATCAAATGATTCATTGTGACATCAAGTGGCCTAAAAGGGCATGGGATGCATTGTGACACCACAGAGGTTAAGAGAAGCAAGGAACCATTGTGATCCAATGCAGGCTAACAATCTAATGATCCCTTGTGACACCAATGGGCCTAAAAGGGCCAGGGATGAATTGCGACACCATGGGGCCCAAGTAAAACCTGGTACAATTATGCCACCATGGAGGCCAAGAATCAAATGATTCATTGTGACAGCAAGTGGCCTAAAAGGGCATGGGATGCATTGTGACACCACAGGGGTTAAGAGAAGCAAGGATCCATTGTGACCCAATGGAGGGTAATAATCCCAGGATCCCATTTGACACCAGGGGGCGTAAAAGGGCCAGGGATGAATTGTGACAGCATGGAGCCCAATAGAAACAAGGAACCATTATGACACCATGGAGGCCAAGAATCAAATGATTCATTGTGACATCATGTGGCCTAAAAGGGCATGGGATGCATTGTGACACCACAGAGGTTAAGAGAAGCAAGGAATCATTGTGACCCAATGCAGGCTAACAATCTAATGATCCCTTGTGACACCAATGGGCCTAAAAGGGGCAGGGATGAATTGTGACAGCATGGGGCCCAATAGAAACCTCGTACGATTATGCCACCATGCAGGCCAAGAATCAAATGATTCATTGTGATATCAAGTGGCCTAAAAGGGCATGGGATGCATTGTGACACCACAGAGGTTAAGAGAAGCAAGGAACCATTGTGACCCAATGCAGGCTAACAATCTAATGATCCCTTGTGACACCAATGGGCCTAAAAGGGGCAGGGATGAATTGTGAAAGCATGGGGCCCAAGTAAAACCTGGTACAATTATGCCACCATGGAGGCCAAGAATCAAATGATTCATTGTGACATCAAGTGGCTTAAAAGGGCATGGGATGCATTGTGACACCACAGGGCTTAAAAGAAGCAAGGAACCATTGTGACCCAATGCAGGCTAACAATCTAAGAATCCCTTTTGACACCAGGGGGCGCAAAAGGACCATGGATGAACTCTGACATCATGGGGACCTATAGAAGCAAGGAACCATTATGATGCCATGAAGGCCAAGAATCAAATGGTTCATTGTAAGACCAAGTGGCCTAAAAGGGCTTGGAATGCATTGTGACACCACAGAGGTTAAGAGAAGCAAGGAATCATTGTGACCCAATGCAGGCTAACAATCTAATGATCCCTTGTGGCACCAGGGGCTATAAAAAGGGCCAGGGATGGATTGTCACAGCACGGGGACCAATAGAAGCAAGGATCTATTATGCCACCGTGGAGGCCAAGAATCAAATGATTCATTGTGACATCTAGTGGCCTAAAAGGGCATGGGATGCACTGTGACGCCACAGGGGTTAAGAGAAGCAAGGATCCATTGTGACCCAATGGAGGCTAATAATCCCAGGATCCCATTGGACACCAATGGGCGTAAAAGGGCCAGGGATGCATTGTGACACCACAGGGGTTAAGAGAAGCAAGGAACCATTGTGACCCAATGCAGGCTAACAATCTATTGATCCCTTGTGACACCAATGGGCCTAAAAGGGGCTGGGATGATTTGTGAAAGCATGGGGCCCCAGTAAAACCTGGTACAATTATGCCACCATGGAGGCCAAGAATCAAATGATTCATTGTGACATCAAGTGGCCTAAAAGGGCATGGGATGCATTGTGACAGCACTGGGGTTAAGAAAAGCAAGGAACCATTGTGACCCAATGCAGGCTAACAATCTAAGAATCCCTTTTGACACCAGGGGGCGCAAAAGGACCACGGATGAACACTGACAGCATGGGGACCTATAGAAGCAAGGAAACATTATGACTCCATGAAGGCCAAGAATCAAATGATTCATTGTGACATCAAGTGGCCTAAAAGGGCATGGGATGCATTGTGACACCACAGAGGTTAAGAGAAGCAAGGAACCATTGTGACCCAATGCAGGCTAACAATCCAATGATCCCTTGTGGCACCAGGGGGTATAAAAAGGGCCAGGGATGGATTGTTACAGCACGGGGACCAATAGAAGCAAGGATCTATTATGCCACCATGGCGGCCAAGAATCAAATGATTCATGGTGACATCAAGTGGCCTAAAAGGGCATGGGATGCATTGTGACACCACAGGGGTTAAGAGAAGCAAGGAACCATTGTGACCCAGTGCAGGCTAACAATCTAATGATCCCTTGTGACACCAATGGGCCTAAAAGGGGCAGCGATAAATTGTTACATCACGGGGACAAATAGAAGCAAGGATCTATTATGACACCATGGAGGCCAAGAATCAAATAATTCATTGTGACATCATGTGGCCTAAAAGGGCATGGGATGCATTGTGACAGCACAGGGGTTAAGAAAAGCAAGGAATCATTGTGATCCAATGGAGGCTAATAATCCCAGGATCCCATTTGACACCAGGGGGCGTAAAAGGGCCAGGGATGAATTGTGTCAGCATGGGGCCCAATAGAAACAAGGAACCATTATGACACCATGGAGGCCAAGAATCAAATGATTCATTGTGACATCTAGTGGCCTAAAAGGGCATGGGATGCATTGTGACACCACAGAGGTTAAGAGAAGCAAGGAACCATTGTGACCCAATGCAGGCTAACAATCTAATGATCCCTTGTGACACCAATGGGCCTAAAAGGGGCAGGGATGTATTGTGAAAGCATGGGGCCCAATAGAAACCTCGAACAATTACGCCACCATGGAGGCCAAGAATCAAATGATTCGTTGTGACATCAAGTGGCCTAAAAGGTCATGGGATGCATTGTGACACCACAGAGGTTAAGAGAAGCAAGGAACCATTGTGACCCAATGCAGGCTAACAATCTAATGATCCCTTGTGGCTCCAGGGGGTATAAAAAGGGCCAGGGATGGATTGTTACAGCACGGGGACCAATAGAAGCAAGGATCTATTATGCCACCATGGAGGACAAGAATCAAATGATTCATTGTGACAACAAGTGGCCTAAAAGGGCATGGGATGCATTGTGACACCACAGGGGTTAAGAGAAGCAAGGAACCATTGTGACCCAATGCTGCCTAACAATCTAAGAATCCCTTTTGACACCAGGGGGAGTAAAAGAGGCAGGGATCAATTGTGACAGCATGGGGCCCAATAGAATCGAGGAACCATTATGACACCATGGAGGCCAAGAATCAAATAATTCATTGTGACATCAAGTGGCCTAAAAGGGCATGGGATGCATTGTGACACCACAGAGGTTAAGAGAAGCAAGGAACCATTGTGACCCAATGCAGGCTAACAATCTAATGATCCCTTGTGACACCAATGGGCCTAAAAGGGCCAGGGATGAATTGTTACAGCACGGGGACCAATAGATGCAAGGATCTATTATGCCACCATGGAAGCCAAGAATCAAATAATTCATTGTGACATCATGTGGCCTAAAAGGGCATGGGATGCATTGTGACACCACAGAGGTTAAGAGAAGCAAGGAACCATTGTGACCCAATGCAGGCTAACAATCTATTGATCCCTTGTGACACCAATGGGCCTAAAAGGGGCAGGGATGATTTGTGAAAGCATGGGGCCCCAGTAAAACCTGGTACAATTATGCCACCATGGAGGCCAAGAATCAAATGATTCATTGTGACATCAAGTGGCCTAAAAGGGCATGGGATGCATTGTGACACCACAGGGGTTAAGAGAAGCAAGGAACCATTGTGACCCAATGCAGGCTAACAATCTAAGAATACCTTTTGACACCAGGGGGCGCAAAAGGACCACGGATGAACACTGACAGCATGGGGACCTATAGAAGCAAGGAAACATTATGACTCCATGAAGGCCAAGAATCAAATGATTCATTGTGACATCAAGTGGCCTAAAAGGGCTTGGAATGCATTGTGACACCACAGAGGTTAAGAGAAGCAAGGAACCATTGTGACCCAATGCAGGCTAACAATCTAATGATCCCTTGTGACACCAATGGGCCTAAAAGGGGCAGGGATGTATTGTGAAAGCATGGGGCCCAATAGAAACCTCGTACAATTACGCCACCATGGAGGCCAAGAATCAAATGATTCGTTGTGACATCAAGTGGCCTAAAAGGGCATGGGATGCATTGTGACACCACAGAGGTTAAGAGAAGCACGGAACCATTGTGACCCAATGCAGGCTAACAATCTAATGATCCCTTTTTACACCAATGGGCCTAAAAGGGCCAGGGATGAATTGTGGCAGCATGGGGCCCAATAGAAACAAGGATCTATTATGACACCATGGAGGCCAAGAATCAAATAATTCATTGTGACATCATGTGGCCTAAAAGGGCATGGGATGCATTGTGACAGCACAGGGGTTAAGAAAAGCAAGGATCCATTGTGACCCAATGGAGGCTAATAATCCCAGGATCCCATTTGACACCAGGGGGCGTAAAAGGGCCAGGGATGAATTGTGGCAGCATGGGGCCCAATAGAAACAAGGAACCGTTATGACACCATGGAGGCCAAGAATCAAATGCTTCATTGTGACATCTAGTGGCCTAAAAGGGCATGGGATGCATTGTGACACCACAGAGGTTAAGAGAAGCAAGGAACCATTGTGACCCAATGCAGGCTAACAATCTAATGATCCCTTGTGACACCAAAGGGCCTAAAAGGGCCAGGGATGGATTGTTACAGCACGGGGACCAATAGAAGCAAGGATCTATTATGCCACCATGGAGGCCAAGAATCAAATAATTCATTGTGACATCATGTGGCCTAAAAGGGCATGGGTTGCATTGTGACAGCACAGGGGTTAAGAAAAGCAAGGATCCATTGTGACCCAATGGAGGCTAATAATCCAAGGATCCCATTTGACACCAGGGGGCGTAAAAGGGCCAGGTATGAATTGTGACAGCATGGGGCCCAATAGAAACAAGGAACAATTATGACACCATGGAGGCCACGAATCAAATGATTCATTGTGACATCTAGTGGCCTAAAAGGGCATGGGATGCACTGTGACACCACAGAGGTTAAGAGAAGCAAGGAACCATTGTGACCCAATGCAGGCTAACAATCTAATGATCCCTTGTGGCACCAGGGGGTATAAAAAGGGCCAGGGATGGATTGTTACAGCACGGGCACCAATAGAAGCAAGGATCTATTATGGCAACGTGGAGGCCAAGAATCAAATGATTCATTGTGACATCAAGTGGCCTAAAAGGGCATGGGATGCATTGTGACACCACAGGGGTTAAGAGAAGCAAGGATCCATTGTCACCCAACGGAGGCTAATAATCCCAGGATCCCATTTGACACCAGGGGGCGTAAAAGGGCCAGGGATGAATTGTGACAGCATGGGGCCCAAAAGAAACAAGGAACCATTATGACACCATGGAGGCCATGAATCAAATGATTCATTGTGACATCAAGTGGCCTAAAAGGGCATGGGATGCATTGTGACACCACAGAGGTTAAGAGAAGCAAGGAACCATTGTGATCCAATGCAGGCTAACAATCTAATGATCCCTTGTGACACCAATGGGCCTAAAAGGGCCAGGGATGAATTGCGACACCATGGGGCCCAAGTAAAACCTGGTACAATTATGCCACCATGGAGGCCAAGAATCAAATGATTCATTGTGACAGCAAGTGGCCTAAAAGGGCATGGGATGCATTGTGACACCACAGGGGTTAAGAGAAGCAAGGATCCATTGTGACCCAATGGAGGGTAATAATCCCAGGATCCCATTTGACACCAGGGGGCGTAAAAGGTCCAGGGATGAATTGTGACAGCATGGAGCCCAATAGAAACAAGGAACCATTATGACACCATGGAGGCCAAGAATCAAATGATTCATTGTGACATCTAGTGGCCTAAAAGGGCATGGGATGCACTGTGACACCACAGAGGTTAAGAGAAGCAAGGAACCATTGTGACCCAATGCAGGCTAACAATCTAATGATCCCTTGTGGCACCAGGGGGTATAAAAAGGGCCAGGGATGGATTGTTACAGCACGGGCACCAATAGAAGCAAGGATCTATTATGGCAACGTGGAGGCCAAGAATCAAATGATTCATTGTGACATCATGTGGCCTAAAAGGGCATGGGTTGCATTGTGACAGCACAGGGGTTAAGAAAAGCAAGGATCCATTGTGACCCAATGGAGGCTAATAATCCAAGGATCCCATTTGACACCAGGGGGCGTAAAAGGGCCAGGTATGAATTGTGACAGCATGGGGCCCAATAGAAACAAGGAACAATTATGACACCATGGAGGCCACGAATCAAATGATTCATTGTGACATCTAGTGGCCTAAAAGGGCATGGGATGCACTGTGACACCACAGAGGTTAAGAGAAGCAAGGAACCATTGTGACCCAATGCAGGCTAACAATCTAATGATCCCTTGTGGCACCAGGGGGTATAAAAAGGGCCAGGGATGGATTGTTACAGCACGGGCACCAATAGAAGCAAGGATCTATTATGGCAACGTGGAGGCCAAGAATCAAATGATTCATTGTGACATCAAGTGGCCTAAAAGGGCATGGGATGCATTGTGACACCACAGGGGTTAAGAGAAGCAAGGATCCATTGTCACCCAACGGAGGCTAATAATCCCAGGATCCCATTTGACACCAGGGGGCGTAAAAGGGCCAGGGATGAATTGTGACAGCATGGGGCCCAAAAGAAACAAGGAACCATTATGACACCATGGAGGCCATGAATCAAATGATTCATTGTGACATCAAGTGGCCTAAAAGGGCATGGGATGCATTGTGACACCACAGAGGTTAAGAGAAGCAAGGAACCATTGTGATCCAATGCAGGCTAACAATCTAATGATCCCTTGTGACACCAATGGGCCTAAAAGGGCCAGGGATGAATTGCGACACCATGGGGCCCAAGTAAAACCTGGTACAATTATGCCACCATGGAGGCCAAGAATCAAATGATTCATTGTGACAGCAAGTGGCCTAAAAGGGCATGGGATGCATTGTGACACCACAGGGGTTAAGAGAAGCAAGGATCCATTGTGACCCAATGGAGGGTAATAATCCCAGGATCCCATTTGACACCAGGGGGCGTAAAAGGTCCAGGGATGAATTGTGACAGCATGGAGCCCAATAGAAACAAGGAACCATTATGACACCATGGAGGCCAAGAATCAAATGATTCATTGTGACATCTAGTGGCCTAAAAGGGCATGGGATGCATTGTGACCGCACTGGAGTTAAGAGAAGCAAGGATCCATTGTGACCCAATGCAGGCTAATATTCCCAGGATCCCATTTGACACCAGGGGGCGTAAAAGGGCCAGGGATGAATTGTGACAGCATGGGGCCCAATAGAAACAAGGAACCATTATGACACCATGAAGGCCAAGAATCAAATGATTCATTGTGACATCAAGCGGCCTAAAAGGGCATGGGATGCATTGTGACACCACAGGGGTTAAGAGAAGCAAGGAACCATTGTGACCCAATGCAGGCTAACAATCTAATGATCCCTTGTGACACCAGGGGGCGTAAAAGGGCCAGGGATGAATTGTGGCAGCATGGGGCCCAATAGAAACAAGGATCTATTATGACACCATGGAGGCCAAGAATCAAATAATTCATTGTGACATCATGTGGCCTAAAAGGGCATGGGATGCATTGTGACACCACAGGGGTTAAGAAAAGCAAGGATCCATTGTGACCCAATGGAGGCTAATAATCCCAGGATCCCATTTGACACCAGGGGGCGTAAAAGGGCCAGGGATGAATTGTGACAGCATGGGGCCCAATAGAAACAAGGAACCATTATGACACCATGGAGGCCAAGAATCAAATGATTCATTGTGACATCTAGTGGCCTAAAAGGGCATGGGATGCATTGTGACACCACAGGGGTTAAGAGAAGCAAGGAACCATTGTGACCCAATGCAGGCTAACAATCTAATGATCCCTTGTGACACCAATGGGCCTAAAAGGGCCAGGGATGAATTGTTACAGCACGGGGACCAATAGAAGCAAGGATCTATTATGCCACCATGGAGGCCAAGAATCAAATAATTCATTGTGACATCATGTGGCCTAAAAGGGCATGGGTTGCATTGTGACAGCACAGGGGTTAAGAAAAGCAAGGATCCATTGTGACCCAATGGAGGCTAATAATCCAAGGATTCCATTTGACACCAGGGGGCGTAAAAGGGCCAGGTATGAATTGTGACAGCATGGGGCCCAATAGAAACAAGGAACCATTATGACACCATGGAGGCCACGAATCAAATGATTCATTGTGACATCTAGTGGCCTAAAAGGGCATGGGATGCACTGTGACACCACAGAGGTTAAGAGAAGCAAGGAACCATTGTGACCCAATGCAGGCTAACAATCTAATGATCC